>NW_027410596.1:0-1076 GCF_003265705.2 Callorhinus ursinus | reverse complement strand
GGAGCTAGTAATCCAGTAGGAGAGAGAAAGACTAAGTAAATCAATAATGCAATATCATTGACTCTTTGCCCATTGTGTGTCAGGCACTTATTAGTTATTCCTTACAGGAACCTCACAGTATAGGTATTGTTATCCCTTTTTGGCTAAGGAGATCAGATTCAGAGAGACTGAGCAATAAACTCAAGGCCTTACAGCTAGAAAGTACCAGAACCAGTATTTAAACTCAAGCCTACAGAGCTACCTCACCACCCAAAAGCTGGCCTACCTTCATCACTGCAGTTACTAAATACTCAGGGGAGTAAAACTATTTTTAACATTGATGCAAGAAAATATGATTTAGGAGGTAAAGCAGTCTGCTGGAAAAAGAAATCCGTGATGCATTTCAAAGCCCAGTGTAAGTGATTTGGGGATTATCGGGGCATCACTGCCCTCGTCCTTGGCATAGATAATGTAGAGTCAGCAGCAATTTTAGATACAGTGACAATGCAGTGGCACGTCGATGAATTTAGAGAACGAAGAGAGGCACTCAAGTCAATTAAACAAAACTTGCTGAGTCCCTACTATGTGGATGATGATCTGCTACGTACTGAGAGGGAGGGAGATGAAGATGAGTAAATAAGACATGGTCCCTGAGCCCAAGGAGCATAATGTCAGTGAGGGAGACATCATGCAGCTCAGCTCATAGACTGTTTTATGGGACATGCTGTAATAAATTCTAGAGTAGTAGGGAGAAGAAATAATTGAGCCTGACTTCAGAGCTCTACAGATGCTTTTCAATAGAGAATGTGTTTGGGGCGCCTGGGTGGCTCAGTCGGTTAAGCATCTGCCTTTGGCTCAGGTCCTGATCTCAGTGTCCTGGGATTGACCCTTGCATCAGGCTTCCTGCTCAGCAGGGAACCTGTTTCTCCCCCTGCACATGCTCTCCGCTCTCCCTCTTCGGCCCCCCCGTCTCTATCTCTCTCAAATAAATAAATTCAATCTTTAAGAAAATAGAGAATGCATTTGAGCTGGTTTTGAAAGATGGGGGAATGGGAAGTCAAAAAGCAGAAGGTAGAAGTTGCATCTTGGGCTAAAGG
>NW_027410595.1:0-1076 GCF_003265705.2 Callorhinus ursinus | reverse complement strand
AGCTCTGTGAAACTCTCAGCCTGCTCTTTTACAGTGGTCTCTGCTCAGTCCACTCCAGCCACACCAGCGTCTGCTCTTTCCTGAACACACCAAGAACAACACCACCAGCCTGAGCGGCCACCCTGGAGGACATTTCTTCATGCACTTTTGTCCCTGGATATGCAGCCAGCACGACGGCCAGATGTGCACTAAACTAGCAGGCAGACCAGAGGCCTGCCCCCCCCCGACACTGGGGTGTGCCTGCATGGCCAGTGCTCGGCACAAGTTGAACCCACTTCCCATTAACAATGGCTAGGAATAGCCATTGTTTTCCGGCAGGGCAGCTGTCCAATGCCAGGCCTGATACTGGTGCTCACATGTGACACAGAGACCAGGGAGGAAAAGAGATCTTTGAGCACAAAACTTAAAACTAAGGCTGGTTTCATAGGCCTGCATCAACTCTTGTAGCACGAGGCAGGACATTAATAAATGAAGAGATGAAATGAATGTAATAGCTAAAGTCCAGAGAAATGATGTCATTTGGAGAAAGTGTAGGCCTAAGGATACTTGTCCATCTGATAAAAAAACAAGAGTCACAAAAGTCTCTCCAGGCAGCTTAGCTAAGCAGATCGGTCTGATCTCCCTCCATCAAAAGAAGAACCTCCACGGGCCCTGGAATGTATCTTGTATCTGCCTGGGATTAACTGTGCTGGGCATCTCCCAGCACAGGCCTTACAGCATCCTGGTGCATCTGCATAAACAAACACGTGTGTTGGCACCTCAAGAAGGAGCCCCAGGCAGGGTTTTATGTCAGCACCCCTCCTCCCCAAGTCCCTGTGAAGCGCTCCTTTCTTCCCTCCTAGGGTCATGTGGTGGGCTTGCCTTAATGAAGGGGACCCTGGAGGCAGTGAGACACATTCACCCCCTCCCCACAGCCCCGAAACCAGGATGGGCCACAGAGAGTGTGTCACATCTCGGAAAAAAAGCTGACATGCAGCCCTTTCGAGCACACAGGGAGGTGTCTGAGCCAGAAACAAGCTACTCTGCCTTCCTTGGAGCCTGGAGCCTAGGGAATTGCAGTCCTGTGAGCCATGGGG
>NW_027410594.1:0-1076 GCF_003265705.2 Callorhinus ursinus | reverse complement strand
AAGATCCAGGTAAAAGAGAAGTGACGTGGGCGGGCGGAGCAAGATGGTGGAGGAGCAGGAGACCTGGATGTCGTCTGGTCCCAGGAATTCAGCTGAATAGGGATCAAACCATTCTGAACACCTACGAACTCAACAGGAGATTGAAGAAAAGAATAGCAGCAACTCTCTGAACAGAGAAGCGACCACTTTCTGGAAGGTAGGGCGTGCGGAGAAGTGAATCCGAGGCGATATTCGGGAGGATAGACGGCGGGGGAGGGGCCTCCGCCGGCCGCTTCTGGCAAGTGCTAGAGCCGCGGAGCACAAAATCGGACCTTTTAGAAGTCGGCTCCGCGGAGGGACGTCGCTCCAGTGGCTAAGCGGGGGGTGGAACCCTCGTGGGACAGTGTGGTCTCAGGACCCTCGGGGTCACAGAGAGACCGGGGGTGCCTGAGTGCGGCAGAGCTCCCAGGGATCGGAGCGGGGAAGCCGGCTGCAGAGACGGAGCCGAGGCGCGGGCTCTCAGCTCGGGGTGGCCATAAACTGTGATCCGCGGCCCAGTCGGGCCACTGCGCCTCCAGCAGGGACCCAACAAGCGGCAGAGCCGGGGAGACTCCCCTTCCTCCCCCGGGAGGAGCGGCGCGGGAGCGCACCGCAGGGATCTGCTGGGTTTGGAGACTCCGTGCGGGGTCGGGTGCCAGAGATAGCAACGCTCGGTCACAGGCAGGGTGAGCACGGAGTGCGGCCGGAGACCGGGGACACGGGAGTGACTGCTTTTCTCTGGGGGCGCACTGAGGAGTGGAGCCCCGAGTTCTCGGCTCCTCTGGGTGGAGATTGGGAGGCCACCATTTTCACCCTGGTCCTCCAAGGTTGTACCGAGAGCTTGCAGGGAACAAAAGCTCCTGAGAGCAAACTTGAGCCGCTTGCTTAGCCCGGACCGACAAGGGCGGGGCAATTCCGCCTCCGGCAGAGACATTTGGGAACCACGGCAACAGGCCCCTCCCCCAGAAGATCAGCACGAACAGCCAGCAAGCCAAGACCAAGTTGATCGATCAAGGAGAACGGGAGAACTCCAGCGCTAGGGGAATACTGCACATAGA
>NW_027410593.1:0-1076 GCF_003265705.2 Callorhinus ursinus | reverse complement strand
CTCACGCTGACCCACGCCCTCTAGACAAACCCCACCGAGCAGGCTACTGTGCTTGTATGTCAGGCCTGCCATGCCCCCAGATCCTAACCGTCACCCTACGGAGGCATGCGAGGGATCTGTCCACGAAGGCTGGCTCCAGCAAGACCAGAAGACTCAGCCAGTCACCCAGAAGGAAAACACGCCATTTGGAACTCAGGAAAGTCTTCAGAGCAGGAGTACACTGAATGCACATTAAAGCACCCCTGCACTTTCATTGGCCCCCTTGCCGCAAACCATGAGCCTCACACACACCCCGACACATGGCCTCAACTCAGACCCCTGGGAAACTAGCCATAGTGTCCATAGATTCAGCCTGCCAAGCCCCTAAGGCCCTACCATAACCTAGGTTTGCTTCTCAGGAGTCAGTCCTCAGAGTCCTGTTTCCAAAGCCCCAGGAATTGGGACCACCTGAGAAGTACGAGAAGACAGCCTACACCCAGAAGGAAACCTCACCGTTTGGACTCCAGAAAGCGTTCAGGGCAAGAGAAACCTGCATGTCCACCCCATCAATCTCCCACATTCAGGGGTCAGGCCTAAAATCCTGGGCCTGGCACTCACCCTGACCCATGCCCACAACTCGGCTCCCTGGGAAGCTCACCACTGTGTTGGTAGATCAGGCCTGCCACGCACATAAGCCCTAAACTTAACCTTATTTTGGCTTGTGAAAGGTCTGGCGCCAGAGGCCTGCCTCTAAACTCCAGGGATTGGGGACAACTGAGCAATACCAGAGGACTCAGACTGACACACAGAAGGAAATCTCACCATTGGGAACTCCGGATGCCCATCCTAGCGAACCCCCACTTTCAGCGGCCCCCTGGCCAAAATCCCTGGCATGACATTTATCCTGATTCACGCCCTCAACTCAGTCCCCTGGAAAGCCTCCCACAGTGCTAGCAGATAGGGCCGGTCATGCCCGTAGTCCCGAACCCTAACCCTGGCTTGGGTTCTGATGGGTTTTTCCCCAGAGTCCTGGCTACAAAGCTCTGGGCATTGGGGATCCCTCAATAGTAGGAGAGAACTCAGGCTGCCATCGAAAA
>NW_027410592.1:0-1076 GCF_003265705.2 Callorhinus ursinus | reverse complement strand
TTCACCTATGAGGCACCTCTCAATCTGTTCTTTTTCTTTTCTTTCTTTGTGTGTGTGTGTGTATTTGTTTAAAGAATTATGTATTTTAGAGAGAGCGAGCACGAGCAGGAGGGGCAGAGGGAGAGGAGAGAATCCCAAGCAGACTCAGCTGATCGTGGAGCCCGACTGGAGGCTCCATCTCATGACCCTGAGGTCATAACCTGAGCTGAAACCAAGAGTCGGACGCTTAACTGACTGAGCCACCCAGGCGCCCGTTCTCTCTTTCTCATAACCACATCCATTTTAGGTCTTTATTTTCTCTCACTTGAACTGTTGGGGTAATCTAAGTTGGTGGTTTTTCATCTCTGACCTCCCTCCCAAATAAACTATCATAAACATGGCCACCAAAGCAATCTCTGAACTGCACCGCTGATTATGCCACTGTCTCATCTCCTTCATGCTGACCCAACTGAGACCAAACTCCACCTTGGCCTTTAGCGTCCTCTACAGATGGCATTGATCAACCTTTTCAGATGTGTTATCTAAAATTTCTACTGCCTACATGTTATACACAAGCCATAAGAATAAAAGATACAGCATAGGGAATACACTCAGTGATACTGTAATAGCGTATGGTGACAGATGGAGCTCTACTTGTGAGCACAGCATAACGTATAGACTTGTTGAGTCACTGTGTTGTACACACAGTACACTGGGTGTCAATTATACTTCAAAAAACAGACTGTATGTTTAATGATTACATGATATATATTTATATATATTTAAATTATATTATTAAATATATTCTATATTAATATAATTAAATATATTTTTATAGTTTATAAAAAATGTACTAATGTAACATTGGGTGCAACTCTACTTCAATAAAAACAAGAACTAGATCTTTCACAAAGAAAAAAGAAGAAACAGGAAAAAAAATTGGGGGAAGCAGAAGTCAAGTTTTGAGTCTGTATCTGTCTCTTTTGCCTTATGGGTGTGGTAGAGCCTGGCTAGCTGTTCACCAAGCCTGTTTCCTCTTCCTTCTGATCCACAGCTAGACTAATTTCCCAGGCTCCTAGCATTAGTGTGTAGTTATG
>NW_027410591.1:0-1076 GCF_003265705.2 Callorhinus ursinus | reverse complement strand
AGCTGGTTCTTTGAAAGAATTAACAAGATTGATAAACCCCTGGCCAGACTGATCAAAAAGAAAAGAGAAATGACCCAAATCAACAAAATCATGAATGAAAGAGGAGAGATCACAACCAACACCAAAGAAATACAAACAATTATAAGAACATATTATGAGCAACTCTATGCCAGCAAATTAGATAACCTGGAAGAAATGGATGCATTCCTAGAGATGTATCAACTACCAAAACTGAACCAGGAAGAAATAGAAAACCTGAACAGACCTATAACCACTAAGGAAATTGAAGCAGTCATCAAAAATCTCCCAACAAACAAGAGCCCAGGGCCAGATGGCTTCCCAGGGGAATTCTATCAGACATTTCAAGAAGAATTAATACCTATTCTCCTGAAACCGTTCCAAAAAATAAAAATGGAAGGAAAACTTCCAAATTCATTTTATGAGGCCACCATTACCTTGATCCCAAAACCAGACAAAGATCCCATCAAAAAGGAGAATTACAGACCAATATCCTTGATGAACATGGATGCAATAATTCTCACCAAAATACTAGCCAATAGGATCCAACAGTACATTAAAAGGATTATTCACCACGACCAAGTGGGATTTATCCCTGGCCTGCAAGGTTGGTTCAACATCCGCAAATCAATCAACGTGATACAATACACTAACAAAAGAAAGAACAAGAGTCATATGATCCTCTCAATAGATGGAGAAAAACCATTTGACAAAGTACAGCATCCTTTCTTGATCAAAACTCTTCATAGTATAGGGATAGAGGGTACATACCTGAATATCATAAAAGCCATCTACAAAAAACCTACAGCGAATATCATTCTCAATGGGGAAAAAGTGAGAGCTTTTCCCCTAAGGTCAGGAACGCGGCAGGGATATCCACTCTCACCACTGCTATTCAACATAGTATTAGAAGTCCTAGCCACAGCAATCAGACAACAAAAAGAAATCAAAGGCATCCAAATCGGCAAAGAGGAAGTCAAACTCTCACTCTTTGCAGATGATATGATACTTTATGTGGAAAACCCAAAAGACTCCACCCCAAAACTGCTAGAACTCAT
>NW_027410590.1:0-1076 GCF_003265705.2 Callorhinus ursinus | reverse complement strand
ATCCCATTTACAATTGCACCCAAAACCATTAGATACCTAGGAATAAATCTAACCAAAGAGGCAAAGGATCTGTACTCAGAAAACTATAAAATACTCATGAAAGAAATTGAAGAAGACACAAAGAAATGGAAAAACGTTCCATGCTCATGGATTGGGAGAATCAACATTGTGAAGATGTCAATGCTACCTAGAGCAATCTACACATTCAATGCAATCCCCATCAAAATACCATCCACTTTTTTCAAAGAAATGGAACAAATAATCCTAAAATTTGTATGGAACCAGAAGAGACCCTGAATAACCAGAGAAATCATGAAAAAGAAAAGCAAAGCTGGCGGCATCACAATTCCTGACTTCCACCTCTATTACAAAGCTGTCATTATCAAGACAGTATTGTACTGGCACAAAAATAGACACATCGATCAATGGAACAGAATAGAAAGCCCAGAAATGGACCCTCAACTCTATGGTCAACTCATCTTTGACAAAGCAGGAAAGAATGTCCAATGGAAAAAGACAGTCTCTTCAACAAATGGTGTTGGGAAAATTGGACAGCCACATGCAGAAGAATGAAACTGGACCATTTCCTTACACCACACACAAAAACAGACGCCAAATGGTTGAAAGACCTAAACGTGAGACAGGAGTCCCTCAAAATCCTAAAGGAGAACACAGGCAGCAACCTCTTCGACCTCAGCCACAGCAACTTGTTCCTAGAAACATCGCCAAAGGCAAGGGAAGCAAGGGCAAAAATGAACTATTGGGATTTCATCAAGATAAAAAGCTTTTGCACAGCAAAAGAAACAGTCCACAAAACCAAAAGACAACCGAAAGGATGGGAGAAACTATTTGCAAATGACATATCAGATAAAGGGCTAGTATCCAAAATCTATAAAGAACTTATCAAACTCAACACTCAAAGAACAAATGATCCAATCAAGAAATGGGCAGAAGACATGAACAGACATTTTTCCAAAGAAGACATCCAAATGGTCAACAGACACATGAAAAAGTGCTCAACATCGCTCAGCATCAGGGAAATCCAAATCAAAACCTCAATGAGATACTACCTCACA
>NW_027410589.1:0-1077 GCF_003265705.2 Callorhinus ursinus | reverse complement strand
CTTGGGTTTCGTTGGGATGCACCAGCACAGATCTCCTGTTCTGAATGCTTACTGGAGTTCCCAATGGCACGTTTTCGGTTTGAGTGGCAGGCTGAGTCCTCTGGTAATGTTCAGGTGTCCCAAATCCGTAGGGCTTAGGAGTCATGGCCCTGGGGACAGATCCTTAGAGGCCTCTAGGGTGGCGGTTAGCCCCTCGGGGCACGGCAGGGCTGACCTGTAAGCACTGGAACCTGCTCTGGGTTGCTCCTCTTGAGGGCGTGGGTTAGGTTGCGTCAGGCTCAGGGTGGGCCGCCAGAGGGCACGAAATTTGTGCGTTGGTTGGGATGGGCATTCAGAGTTGTCCTGTTCTGAACCCTCACGGCAGTTACAATCGTGTGCTTGAATTGTTTTTGGCAAGCTGAGTCCACTGGTTTGCTCATTTAATGCCATCCCTGGGGCTTTGGAGCCAGGCTTCTGCATCCAGAAACTTAGAAGCCAACCTAGGGATAGAGCTAGGGCCTATGGTCATTGGAGCACTGATATGGCCACGTTGGGGAAGCTTTGTGGGGGAGGGGGATCTGAGTGAGGGGCGTGCGTCAGGGTGACTGTCACTCTCATGGTTTGTGGGCCGGGGTCCGTTGAATGTGGCATTTCACGGCGATGTGCATGCAGAGTTCTCCTCGGAAATCTTTTGTCCGATTTCCCAATGGTGTGGTTTCCGCCTCGGAGACAGGCGAAGGCTCCGGTATTGCTCAGCTGCCCCAAATCCCTGTGCCTTTAGAGCCAGGCCCCTGGGGCCAGAGTCCTCAGGAGACAGAGAGAGAGCGCGAGAGGTCCTAGGGGTACGGCAGGTCCCAAGTTCCAACAATATGGCCTGCTTCCCTGGGAGTTTGTCTGGGGGCGTGGGTCAGGTTGAGTGTCAGGCTCAGGGTTTGCCGCCAGAGGGAGCAAAATTTGTGAATTCCTGGGATGGGCATTTAGAGTTCTCCTGCTCTGAATGCTTACCCGAGTACCAAAGGGCGCATTTTCCTTCTCGGTGACAGCCTGAGTCACTCAATATTGCTTGGGAGTCCCGAATTTGTGGGGCTTTGGAGTCAA
>NW_027410588.1:0-1077 GCF_003265705.2 Callorhinus ursinus | reverse complement strand
TCATGAAGCTTGGAGGCCTTCATGGCAGAAATGACATTCTTCCCGCCAATGGGCTCAGGCCTCTCCCTCTCTGCCATCTCTTGGGAACAGGAGCCAACATGCACCTGTGTCCCCAGCCCAGGCTGCAAATAGCGGGCGCTTGGTGAACTTTCACTGAAATTAAAGGAGCTACCAGGAAGGGTCTAGTATGTTGAAGACCCTTTGGTCATGGTGGGAAAGGGTTACTGTGTTGCATTAAGTGAGGGGTAGTTTGTTTCCAGACAGAGCAAGTATGTCATGAGGGGACTGGCTTGGGTTAGAAGGGTGTTCCGTGATCCATGGGAGAGTCCTGCACACCCAGGACACATACTCTTATCCTCGGGGCTAGCAAAGCAGCATGGACTCACCATCTGCCCATTTGTTCCTTCATCACTCGCTTCTTCATTTGCTTATTCATTTATTCATTCTCTCAAGCGGATACTTGAGTAGTTATTCAGGGCATGCTCTCTGCAAGGCCAACACAGGACATGGAAGGGCAAGACACCTGGCTGCTGGGGAAGGCACAGGCCGGCTCATCGCCTCGCTCATGGTCAGCGCTCAGCAGTCATGAATGTGAATGAACAGTGCATCAGTAAACGGATGGGCATCCGTCCCTTCCCACACTCGAAGGGAATGAGAAGACTGTGGAGATGGGGTGTAGCCACTTCCCACCTCCTCTCTCCGAGGCTCCCAGCCTGCCCGTGTCCCCCTCGCACAGCTCTGTGTTTGGTCACTCCTTGCGTGGTAGAGGCCTGGAGGAGATGGTCAGTGTCATCGTGGTGAGGACCCTACTGCCCACAGTTTTTCCCTAAATTGGAGCTCAGCAAGGGGATTGCTCCAGAGCTCTCTGACCCTCAAGCCCCTGGGAGCTTGGCTGGGCTCCCCCACCCTCCTCTCATCCAGCCTTCCTGGAGCCCCTACCCCATCATGTGAGGATCCAGAAGAGGCTGTATGAGACCCTTCCCAGGCTGGGCAAGTCCTGAAACCACTGGTAGCACCAGCAACCCTAGGGCATTTCCATTCCTGTAGTGTCTCTGGGTGTTTTCCATTGTAGTGAAA
>NW_027410587.1:0-1077 GCF_003265705.2 Callorhinus ursinus | reverse complement strand
CCTTGCTCAGCGGGGAGTCTGCTTCTCCCTGTCCCTCTGCCCCTACCTCTGCTTGTACTCGCTTGTGCTCTCTCTCTCTCAAATAAATAAATAAAATCTTTTAAATTCTTTTTAATGATTAAGTTAATACAAAAAGACGGAGCACACCAAGTGTTGGCAAAGAGCTGGAGGAACTGGTTTTTTTTTTTTTTTTTTTTTTTTTTTTTTTTTTTTTTTTTTTTTTTGAAGACATGATTTGGCAGGTTTTAAAAGTGCTCACCATACATGTACCATATGATCCTGCGTGTAGCTACTTAGCCAGGAAACATGGAAGCATTTGTCCACACAAAGACTTGTGTACAAATGCTCATAGCTGCTTTATTTCTAATGAACTTAAACTGTAAAGACCGTCACCTGGTTAGAGAAACAAATTGTGGGGCAGTCACATAGTGGAGCGCTGGGTGGCAACAAGGAGGAGACACAAGGACTGCGCAGTCCACAAGGACTGGAACACACTACCATATGGATAAACTTCAAAATGTTTATGCTGAGTGAAAGAACCTACACCAAAAAAAAAAGAGCACTCGCTGTATGATTGCATTTATTAATTTTTTTAAATGCAAACAGATACATAGTGAGAGAAACAGAGCAGAAGGTGCTATGGCCAGGGAGCGAAGGGGCTGGAGGCATTACAGAGTATCCCAAGGAAGCCTTTGGAGTGTGGACAGGTTCACTATGTTGATTTTGGTGCTGGTTTCCTGGGTGCATTCATATGTCAAAACTTACACCTGCCATATAACCCAGCCATTCCACTATTTGAATACCTACCCAAGAGAAGTAGACAGACCCAACTATAGTGGCCAGAAGCAGGTCACTGACAATTCTTTACCAAGAATATAGTTTCAGCAGAAAAGTCCATTTCTGTTTCTTGATGAGTTTTCTACACTTTAAAGAACTACCTCCATTTTTTCCACTTCCATTTAAAATGTACTAAAATTATATTCATTGGGATCAGTTTTTTCCTTGTAAATATAAGATTTCTTATATTGGGGTTCCCTGAGTGGCTCCATTGGTTAAACGTCTGCCTTCGGCTCAGGT
>NW_027410586.1:0-1077 GCF_003265705.2 Callorhinus ursinus | reverse complement strand
CTTTTATAATTTTCATCTTTACAGTCATCTTCCATCCCTTCATTGTATCAACCCTTATTTTGTACATATATGTCTTTCTTCCTTTAAAATTTTAGGAGGCACTTTTTTCTAACAGACCAAAATACGCCCAAAATCTAGTGTGTGGCACTGATCTATGCACTAGCCTGATCATATTTGATCATATTCTGCTTTTTTTGTATTGTTTTGTTTTTGTTTTTATCTTTTTTTTCTTTTTCTCTTTCTTTTTTCTTTCTTTCCCTTTCTTTTCCCCTGGTTTCAGGTCTTTTCTGATTTGTATACAGTATATTTGCTGGGGACGTTGTAAACCTGTTAGCATTTTGTTCTCTCATTCATCTATTCTCCTCTGGACAAAATGACAAGATGAAAGAAATCACCTCAGCAAAAAGAACAAGAGGTAGTACCGTCAGCCAGGGACCTACTCAATACAAACATTAGTACGATGTCGGACCTCGAGTTCAGAATCATGACTTTAAAGATACTAGCTAGGCTTGAAAAAAGCGTGGAAGTTATTAGAGAAACCCTTTCTGGAGAAATAAAAGAACTAAAATCCAACGAAATCGAAAACAAAAAGGCTATTGATGAGGTGCAATAAAAAATGGGGGCACTAAATGCTAGAATAAATGAGGCAGAAGAGAGAGTCAGCGATATAGAAGACGAAATGATGGAAAATAAAGACGCTGAGAAAAAGAGAGAGAAACTACTACAGGATCACGACGGCAGAATTCGAGAGATAAGTGATACGATAAGACGAAACAACATTAGAATAATTGGGATCCCAGAAGAAGAAGAGAGAGAGAGAGGGGCAGAAGGTATATTGGAGCAAATTATAGCAGAGAACTTCCCTAATGTGAGGAAGGAGACAGGCATCCAAATCCAGGAGGCACAGAGAACCCCTCTCAAAATCAAAAATAATAGGTCAACAACCCGACATCTAATAGTAAAACTTACGAGTCTCAGAGACAAAGAGAAAATCCTGAAAGCAGCTCGGGAGAAGAGATATGTAACCTAAAATGGTAGAAACATTAGATTGGCAACAGACCTATCCACAGAGATCTG
>NW_027410585.1:479-1077 GCF_003265705.2 Callorhinus ursinus | reverse complement strand
TGGTGATGGTGATAATGGTGATGATGGTGGTGGTGATGATGATGGTGGTGGTGATGGTGATGGTGGATAGTGATGATGGTGCTGATGGTGATGATGGTGATGGTGGTGATGATGGTGATGATGGTGGTGATGATGGTGATGGTGGTGATGGTGGTGGTGATGGTGATGGTGATGATGGTGGTGGTGATGGTGATGGTGGTGGTGGTGATGATGGTGATGATGATGGAGATGATGGTGATGGTGATGATGGTGGATAGTGATGATGGTGGTGATGTGATGGTGATGATGGTGGTGATGGTGGTGGTGATGATGGTGGTGGTGATGGTGATGGTGGTGGTGGTGATGATGGTGGTGGTGATGGTGATGATGGTGGTGGTGATGGTGATGATGGTGAAGGTGGTGATGATGTAATGCTGGCAATGATGCTAAGAGTGTATGTTTTGGGTAGCAGGACACAGACAGATCTTGAGAAAATTAGGGACCTGTAGGGGCCACAGAAGAGAGACAAACATATCTCAAAATTAATAACAGTAATGGGCTTCTAAGTCCACACTGAGACCCAATAAATGTCAAATTCCACTTGTGACAAAATCAAAGT
>NW_027410585.1:0-379 GCF_003265705.2 Callorhinus ursinus | reverse complement strand
TGATGGTGGTGATGGTGGTGATGGTGGTGATGATGGTGGTGATGGTGGTGATGGTGATGATGGTGGTTGTGATGGTGATGGTGGTGATGATGGTGGTGATGGTGGTGATGGTGGTGATGATGGTGACGGTGATGATGATGGTGGTGATGGTGGTGATGGTGATGATGGTGGTTGTGATGGTGATGGTGGTGATGATGGTGATGGTGATGATGATGGTGGTGATGGTGATGATGGTGGTGGTGATGTGGTGGTGACGGTGATGATGGTGATGGTGGTGGTGGTGTTGATGATGGTGATGGTGATGATGATGGTGGTGATGGTGATGATGGTGGTGGTGATGGTGGTGGTGACGGTGATGGTGATGATGGTGGTTGTGATG
>NW_027410584.1:0-1077 GCF_003265705.2 Callorhinus ursinus | reverse complement strand
GAGTGTGGGGCCTGCTTAAGATTCTCTCTCCTTCTCCCTCTGGCCCTGACCACTCGCACACTCACTCACTCTTAAAAAAGAAATGTAAAAAAATAAAAATAAAAATCTTTGTACATCATAAGATACTATCTGGAACGTGAAGAGATAGCCCGCCGAATGGAAGAAAATATTTGTACATTATGTATCTAATAAGAGTCTGTTGCCCAGAATATGTAAAGAGCTTTTACAACTCCTCAGCAGAAAGACAACCCATTTTTTAAAACAGACAAAAGACTTGGATGGACCTTTCTCCAAAGAAATCATACAAATGGTGAATAGCACATGAATAGATGTTAAACATCCTTAGTCTTTATGGAAATGAAGATTTAAACCAGTTAGATGTCCTTTTACACACAACAGAATCAGTATAATCAAGAAAACTAAAATAAATTATGGAAAGGATGTTGAGAAACTGAAACCCTTACACCTTGCTTGTGAAAAATGGTGCAGGCTACGTATAAAATATTTTGACATTTACCCAAATAGATCAAAGTAGAATTACCATATATATCAACAATTATACTCCTAGATACCCCCAAAATTGAAAGGATAAGTACCCTTATTCAGAGCAGCATTTTTCACCACAGCCAAAAGGGGGAAGCAACCCAAGTGTCCACTGACAGACGAATGGATAAACAAAACGTGGTGTACACACCACGGAACACGATTCAGCCTTAAAAACGAAGGGGGCTCTGACACAGGCGACACCACGCATGAAGCTGGAAGTCATCACGCTGAGTGAGATCAGCCAGTCACAGAAGGAAAGACGCCCTGTGGTCCCTCTTACATGAAGTGTCCTGAGACACAAAGTAGAATGTGGCTGCAGGGGCCGAGGGGAAGGGGGACGGGGAGCTGGTGTCTCCCGCAAACAGAGCCGCCCTCGGGGAGAAGGAAGAAGTTCTGGAGAACGATGTGCCACCGTGGGAACTCACCTAAGGCTCGAGAACTGTGCACCTGACACGTTTTGAGGGGTAACTGTGACTATGTTTAGTCACAGTGAAAAAGGGAATGAGGGACTGATGCAGGTCACGACGTGGA
>NW_027410583.1:0-1077 GCF_003265705.2 Callorhinus ursinus | reverse complement strand
GGGTCCAAAGCACGAAGGATTCGGCACACCCGAGCAGTATCAAGGGATCCAGGCTGCCACCCGGAAAGAAACCCCACCACTGGCAACTCCGGAAAGCATTCAGAGTAGAAGAACTCTGAATGCCCATCTCAGCACAACTACACTTTCTTCGCCCCCTGACGACAAACCCTGAGCCTGACACTCAACCTAACCCACACCCTCAAGACAAAGCCCCGGTAAGCAGCCCACAGTGATTACACATCAGGTATTCGGTGGCTCGTAGGCCCTAACACTATCCCTTGCTGGCTTCTGAGGTCTCTGGCCCAGAGGCCTGGCTGTAAAGCCACAGGGATAGGGGGCACCTTAGGAATACCAGAGGATTCACCCCGTCTCCCAGAAGGAAACTGCCCCATTGGGAACATGCAGCAAAGATTTCCCAGTAGAATACTGCGTGCGCATCCCAGCGAAATGCCACTTTCAACGGCCCCCGGTCTGCAAACACTGACCTAACTCTCACCCTCACCCACGCCCTAACTCAGATCCCCTGCGCCCCAGAGCTTGCCCCAGCGTGGGCAGATCAGGGCTGAAACGATCCTAGGCCGTAAGCCTATGCCTAGGTTATCTTCTGAGCTTCTGTGCCAGGAAGCCTGGCTTAAAAGCCCCAGGGATGGCAATAGCTAAGCAAAACCAGAGGACTCAGGTGTCAAAAAGAATTCAAAGACACGACTTGGAACTCCGGAGAGCGTTCAGAACTCGAGAACTCTGAATGACCATTCCAGGCAACGCACAAATTTGGCGCCCTCTGGCGGCCAACCTGAGCCTGACACTCAACCTCACCCACGGCCTCAACTCAGACCAGGGAAGCACCCGTCATGCCCCTAAGCCTTAAGCCTAACCCTAGGTTGGATTCTGAGCGCTCTGTCCCCAGAGCCTGGCTCCAAATCCCCAGGGATCTGGGACACCTAACCATTGCCAGAGAAATCAGCCTGCCACTGAAAAGGAAAACTTGCCGTTGGGAACTCCGAGAAGCATTCCGAGCAGGAGAACTGTGCCCATCCATCCCAACGAACCCCAAGTTCAATAGGCCCAGGCTGCAAT
>NW_027410582.1:0-1077 GCF_003265705.2 Callorhinus ursinus | reverse complement strand
TGACACACTGGACCAAATGGACTTCACAGACATATTCAGAACATTCCATCCCAAAGCAACAGAATACACATTCTTCTCTAGTGCCCACGGAACATTCTCCAGAATAGATCACATCCTAGGTCACAAATCAGGTCTCAACCGGTACCAAAAGATTGGGATTAGTCCCTGCATATTTTCAAACCACAATGCTTTGAAACTAGAACTCAATCACAAGAGGAAAGTCGGAAAGAACTCAAGCACATGGAGGCTAAAGAGCATCCTACTAAAGAATGAATGGGTCAACCAGGAAATTAAAGAAGAATTTAAAACATTCATGGAAACCAATGAAAAATGAAACACAACTATTCAAAATCCTTGGGATGCAGCAAAGGCAGTCCTAAGAGGAAAATATATAGCAATACAAGCCTTCCTCAAGAAACAAGAAAGGTTTCAAATATACAACCTAACCCTACACTTAAAGGAGCTAGAAAAAAAGCAGCAAATAAAGCCTAAACCCAGCAGAAGAGAAATAATAAAGATCAGAGCAGAAATCAATGAACTAGAAACCAAAAGAACAGTAGAACAGATCAATGAAACTAGGAGCTGGTTCTTTGAAAGAATTAAAAAGATTGATAAACCCCTGGCCAGACTTATCAAAAAGAAAAGAGAAATGACCCAAATCAACAAAATCATGAATGAAAGAGGAGAGATCACAACCAACACCAAAGAAATACAAACAATTATAAGGACATATTATGAGCAACTCCATGCGAGCAAATTAGATAACCTGGAAGAAATGGGTGCATTCCTAGAGATGTATCAACTACCAAAATTGAACCAGGAAGAAATAGAAAGCCTGAACAGACCTATAGCCACTAAGGAAATTGAAGCAGTCATCAAAAATCTCCCAACAAACAAAAGCCCAGGGCCAGATGGCTTCCCAGGAGAATTCTATCAGACATTTCAAGAAGAATTAATACCTATTCTCCTGAAATTGTTCCAAAAAATAGAAATGGAAGGAAAACTTCCAAACTCATTTTATGAGGCCAGCATTACCTTGATCCCCAAACCAGACAAAGACCCCATCAAAAAGGAGAA
>NW_027410581.1:0-1077 GCF_003265705.2 Callorhinus ursinus | reverse complement strand
GGGATGGGGCAGAAGGCAGAACACGACTCGCCCCTTGTCTCAGGGAGACAGCCCTGCGATCCCGCTTTGCCTGGAGGTCTGATGGCTAGCGGACTTACTCGAAGAAGCAGCAGTGTAGAGGGACCGTGTGGTAGCTAGACTAGCGTCACTCTTGCTGGCGATGGAAGCTCTTCCAGTGGGTGTGCGTGAAAGGCAGGGCAATGATCCCATCTTCCCGTGGTGCGTGCGTGAGAGCACTGCAAGTGAGTCCCAAGCCGTTTCCTGAGTGAGACTCTGGCTGCGGCAGAATGCAGAACTCAACTCCCCGCTTGTTTCAGGAAGGCAGCCCTGCGGCTCCACTTCTGCAGGCAGGTCTATTTGCTAGTGTACTAACTCAAAGCATAACCCATGTGGAGAAACCGTGCTTTAGCTAGCGCCGACCTCTCTGAGGGTGGAAGGCGCGTATAGTGTACCGTGGGTGAGAGCTTGGCGCACGGCTCCCATTCGTAAAAGCGAGTGAGAAGCAGGCCGGTGCGGAAGGCTGGCACCCCTCGGCTCGGCTCTTGCTACCTGAAGCTAACACCACCGCTCGACGTGTGGTTGGAACGCTCAGTGCTCAACCCTGCCTTGGAAGAAACAAACCCATAAGGAAGCCCAGTTTCCCCTCATGGAGACTCTCCTCAGGGTGGCCTCCTTTTCAACTGTGCTGGTGTGCCAACCTGGAGAGTGTGTGCCGGCAGAATTCCAAGGGAGAAAGAAGCACTGGGCCCTAGGCACCTCTCGACTCAACTCCTATTTCGCAAGGCCGGGGCGTCTGCACCCACCCCCCTGTGTGCGTTCAGTCCTAAGTTCTATCCACCTTAGCGCCAAGGAACACATCGTTAGAGGACCCCGTGCCTCAGCCAAGAACGCCCTTCCTGAGCGCCAACTGCACGTGTTATGTGTTTTGCTGGAAGCATGCGGAATGGGACCTGGACGTTACCCTGACTGTGAAAGAGGCCTGTGAAGGAAGGCTGCTCTCGACCTCCTTCTTGTTTGGGGAGGTGAGCATGGCTGTACCCTGTGTGCCTGGATGCTTTATGGACCCGGCCACTACCA
>NW_027410580.1:0-1077 GCF_003265705.2 Callorhinus ursinus | reverse complement strand
ATTTGAATGTCCATGGCTATATGAGAATTTGGCCAATGTAATGTGAAGGTTCTTGTTGCAAACCGACTTTAAATGGCCAAAGTTTGGAGCCAACTTTTCCCCAAAGGGTTATGAGTTCTTGAGTCAGAAGTGGTCTATGTCCAGATACATGTGTGTAGATGCTCTGCTTCCCTTTTCCATTCTACCAGATTGGCCCCCACCTCAGGGGCGGGTCACGTGTTCTAGAGGAGTCAGTGTGTATGAGCAATGTTGACTAGGATGGGCAGGTTGTGCTGACTGTCAGCTCCCTAGGGTTCATGGCCACTGTCTCAGAGCCATGGAGACCTCTGCCCACCATCTGGGGAATGCAGTGATTAGTGTGGTGCCATGGTGGTGATCTGTGCATCACAAACATCCTGAAACTCTTCTTTTGCATCCCAACACAACTATTTATATAAACATAATAAGCATCCTGAAGCTTATGCAACCTCCTCTCTTGGAGGTGTCCCACATAACAGCCCAGCTTCCCTTGTATGTCCTCCTGGGCTGGGCATGTGTGGTGACCTCTCCCCTTTGAAAATGAGGCCTAGAAGGCAAAACCTTCCAGGAAGCCCTGATTTGGGCCAAAGAAATTATGAAATTCATGGATCTCAGCCTGCCCCTGATACCTCCATCCCCACCTCCATCTCCAGAAGGGAGAACTTCTGCTCAGGCTGGACGAGTTCAGCCTAGGACCATTCTGTGCTCAGGGCCCGGGTCTCCTCCATTGCTCCCAAATCCCTCCTCATGCTGGATCATGTACAGGGAGTCCTGGTCCTCGGGCAACATCTTCCAATCTTGTACTTCATGTAAACTAAATTAAAAAGTTGATTTAAAAAATAATAAAAACAAAAATATTGATATTCTTCCACAGATATTGTCAAGGAATTTGTTAGACTAAACTCCTTCATGGAGAGTTATTTATTACTGTTCTTGCTTTTGTTAAAAGCCATTTGTATGAATTTAGGATTCCAACCAATTCTCTCAAGTAGTATCTATGGCTTTGATTCCCATGGATAGCTCTCCCAGCTTTGGGTATTTCTCTCCTGGATGATCATG
>NW_027410579.1:0-1077 GCF_003265705.2 Callorhinus ursinus | reverse complement strand
GAAAGTCGGAAAGAACTCAAATACATGGAGGCTAAAGAGCATCCTACTAAAGAATGAATGGGTCAACCAAGAAATTAAAGAAGAATTAAAAAAATTCATGGAAACCAATGAAAATGAAAACACAACTGTTCAAAATCTTTGGGATACAGCAAAGGCAGTCCTGAGAGGAAAGTATATAGCAATACAAGCCTTTCTCAAGAAACAAGAAAGGTCTCAAATACACAACCTAACCCTACACCTAAAGGAGCTGGAGAAAGAACAGCAAATAAAGCCTAAACCCAGCAGGAGAAGAGAAATCATAAAGATCAGAGCAGAAATCAATGAACTAGAAACCAAAAGAACAGTAGAACAGATCAACGAAACTAGGAGCTGGTTCTTTGAAAGAATTAACAAGATTGATAAACCCCTGGCCAGACTGATCAAAAAGAAAAGAGAAATGACCCAAATCAACAAAATCATGAATGAAAGAGGAGAGATCACAACCAACACCAAAGAAATACAAACAATTATAAGAACATATTATGAGCAACTCTATGCCAGCAAATTAGATAACCTGGAAGAAATGGGTGCATTCCTAGAGATGTATCAACTACCAAAATTGAACCAGGAAGAAATAGAAAACCTGAACAGACCTATAACCACTAAGGAAATTGAAACAGTCATCAAAAATCTCCCAAGAAACAAAAGCCCAGGGCCAGATGGCTTCCCAGGGGAATTCTATCAGACATTTCAAGAAGAATTAATACCTATTCTCCTGAAACTGTTCCAAAAAATAGAAATGGAAGGGAAACTTCCAAACTCATTTTATGAGGCCAGCATTACCTTGATCCCAAAACCAGACAAAGACCCCATCAAAAAAGAGAATTACAGACCAATATCCTTGATGAACATGGATGCAAAAATTCTCACCAAAATACTAGCCAATAGGATCCAACAGTACATTAAAAGGATTATTCACCATGACCAAGTGGGATTTATTCCCGGGCTGCAAGGCTGGTTCAACATCCGCAAATCAATCAACGTGATACAATACATTAACAAAAGAAAGAGCAAGAATCATATGATCCTCTCAATAGA
>NW_027410578.1:0-1078 GCF_003265705.2 Callorhinus ursinus | reverse complement strand
TGAATGTGGAGAGTGGTTCAGGCAGGTGTGGCCAGAACCGTGGGGGAAGGAAGGAAAAGGCTGAAGTTGGGGAAACACTGCCATTGGCGACCCATCTGGGCAGCGTCAGGCACGTGGGACCCAGTGTGGCTTGTGTGCGTGTGGAGTGCGGGAGGGGAGAAGGAGAGGAGGCCCTGGAACCAGAAGCAGGACAAGACATGGGGGGGGGTTGCTGGACTGTGCAGCACCCTGGCAGCTTCCCGCAGGGTCTCCCAGCGCCATACCGACTATGCACGTACAAAGTCCCCTAACGGGCCCCTTGAAGGTTCTGGACGCAGCATGGCCGGAGGCCGGGCAGGGATGGTGGGTACAGTCACCTCCTGCCACCTGGCTGTGTCCATTTCCCCGAGGGAAGCAGTCAGAAAGATGCTGGGTTTCCACTCAGTGGCCATCAGCATCCAGGAACTGTCTGGGGTGCTGAGAGGCAGGGGGACGGTGGCCTCATAAGCCAGATCAGGGATTTCCTCTTCCTGGATTACAGCCAAGGGAGGGGCTTCCTACAGGCACTACGTCCAATGGTGGCTCCTCGGTCCTGACCTTCTGAGGCCCCCCATGCCATGGAGGTCAGTGCTGGTTTGGCCAGCCTGCTATGCCATGCTTGGGGAGGTGTCCCCCAGCCCAGCCGGAGCCCCCTCCAGGTCTTCCAATAACAACCACCTGTGAGCATCTGAGGTCCCCGCCCTGAGCCCCCCCCGCCTCACCCAGCAGAGGGGCTCTGTCCAGTCATTGACTCCTGAGGGGTGCAGGGCTAGTGCAAGGCAGGCAGAAGCAAAGAGGACATTGTCACATGATGTGATCTGTTCAGGACAAGGAGTGCTCAATGACTCAGGACATCTGACCTGTCCTTCTTCTGCCCCTCGGGAACTCCCTGGGTAGATTCTCTTAAGCTACCCAGAGATGTCCTCCAGGGAAACGCAGGCCCATCCAAGCCACCAGGAGCCTTGGCCTTGCCCGCATGCTTGTTCAGGTAAAATGGTGCCATCTGTGCTCTCCCACCAGCCCTGAGGCTGGAGCCTGAGGCTACAGGGCACTGGGGGAA
>NW_027410577.1:0-1078 GCF_003265705.2 Callorhinus ursinus | reverse complement strand
TCCTGGTCTCAGTGTTTTCAGAAGTGCCAAACGGCGCATTTTGCTTTTTGGTGTCAGTCTTTGTCCTCTGGTATTTCTCAGGGGGCCCAAATCCCTGGGGCATGGAGCCAAGTACCTAGGGAGAGACCTCTCAGAAGCAACGTGAGTGTTATGGTTAGTTTAGAGCCCAGGTGCACGGCACTCCTGGTGTGCGGTAACTGTGGCGAGCTTGGGATAGGCAGTGTGTCTTGAGGGCGGGAGTCAGGGTGAGTGTCAGGCTCAGGGATTGCGGCCCGGGTACGTTGAACTCGGGGTTCGTGGGGACGGTACAGCACAGTTCTCCCGCTCGGAATGTTTACCGGATTTGCCAATGGCACGTTTTCCTTTTTCGTGGCAGGCTGAGTCCTTTGGTCCTGGAGAGGTGTCCCAAGTCTCTGAGGCTTTGGAGTCAGGCTTTGGGGCCAGACTCCGCTCGGTAGTCAAGCTAGGGTGAGGCTTAGCCCTGAGGGGCATTACAGGCCTGACGTGCTGGCGCTGTGATGAACTTCCCGGGGTCTGATTTGAGGACGTGGGTCAGCGGGGAGTGTCAGGCTCAGGGATTGCGGCCCTGGCACCTTGAACTCGGGGCTCGTTGGGACGGTCCAGCACATTTCTGGGGCCGTCCGGCAGAGTTCTCCCGCTTGGAATGCTTACTGGAGTTGCCAATGGCACGTTTTCCTTTTTCGTGGCAGGGTGAGTCCTCTGACCCTGGTCACGTGTCCCAATTCCCTGAGGCTTTGGAGTCAGGCTCTGGGGCCAGTCCCCGCTCGGAAGCCAAGCTAGGGTGAGGCTTAGGGCTTAGGGGCATGACAGAGATTTCGGCCCGGGCACGTTGAACTCGGTGTTCGTGGGGACGGAACGGCATAGTTCTCCTGCTCGGAATGTTTACCGGTGTTCCCCATGGCACGTGTTCCTGTTTATTGGCAGGCTGAGTCCCCTGGCCCTGTTCAGTTGCCCCGGTCCCTGGGGCTTTGGAACCGGGCGCCTGGGGACAGAGCCTTCAGAAGCCTCCGTGGGGTCCCATTTAGGGCCGAGGGTCACGGCAGCATTGATGTGCAAG
>NW_027410576.1:0-1078 GCF_003265705.2 Callorhinus ursinus | reverse complement strand
GCTTCCTGAGATTAAGAATTCCTCATATCAGTGAGGTCATATGATACATGTCTTTCTCTGATTGACTTATTTCACTCAGCATAACACCCTCCAGTTCCATCCACGTCATTGCAAATGGCAAGATCTCATTCCTTTTGATGGCTGCATAATATTCCATTGTGTATATATACCACATCTTCTTTATCCATTCATCGGTCGATGGACATCTTGGCTCTTTCCACAGTTGGGCTATTGTGGACATTGCTGCTATAAACATCGGGGTGCACGTACCCCTTCGGATCCCTACATTTGTATCTTTGTTGTAAATACCCAGTAGTGCAATTGCTGGATTGTATGGTAGCTCTAGTTTCAACTGTTTGAGGAACCTCCATACTGTTTTCCAGAGGGGTTGCACCAGCTTGCATTCCCACCAACAGTGTAGGAGGGTTCCCCTTTCTCCACATCCCCGCCAACATCTGTCGTTCCCTGACTTGTTAATTTTAGCCATTCTGACGGGTGTGAGGTGGTATCTCATTGAGGTTTTGATTTGGATTTCCCTGATGCCAAGCGATGTTGAGCACTTTTTCATATGTCTGTTGGCCATTTGGATGTCTTCTTTGGAAAAATGTCTGTTCACGTCTTCTGCCCATTTCTTGATTGGATCATTTGTTCTTTGGGTGTTGAGTTTGATAAGTTCGTCATAGATTTTGGATACTAGCCCTTTATCTGATATGTCATTTGCAAATATCTTCTCCCATTCTGTCGGTTGTCTTTTGGTTTTGTTGACTTTCTTTTGCTGTGCAAAATTTTTATCTTGATGAAGTCCCAATAGTTCATTTTTGCCCTTGCTTCCCTTGCCTTTGGCGATGTTTCTAGGAAGAAGTTGCTGCGGCTGAGGTCGAAGAGGTTGCTACCTAGGTTCTCCTTTAGGATGTTGATGGACTCCTGTCTCACGTTTAGGTCTTTCAACCATTTGGAGTCTATTTTTGTGTGTGGTGTAAGGAAATGGTCCAGTTTCATTCTGCTGCATGTGCCTGTCCAATTTTCCCAACACCATTTGTTGAAGAGACTGTCTTTTTGCCATTGGACATTCTTTCCC
>NW_027410575.1:0-1078 GCF_003265705.2 Callorhinus ursinus | reverse complement strand
ATGAGTGCCCGAGTTTCTCCACAGCCTTGCTAATATTTGGTGGTGTCCTTTTTTAATTTTAGTTATCTCGGTAAGTGCGTGGTGATACCTCATTTGAGTTTGTGTTTCTGTAATGGCTAGCAAGGCTGAACAGTTTTTTTGTTCTGTTTTGTTTTTTTTTAAGATTTTTATTTATTTGAGAGAGAGCAAGCAGGAGGGAGAGGGAGAGAGAATCCGAAGCCGACTACGTGCTGAATGCAGAGCCCGACACGGGGCTCAGTCCCACAACCCGAGATCATGACCTGAGCCGAAACCAAGAGTCGCATGCTTCACTGACTGAGCTGCCCAGGCATCCCCTGAACATTGTTTCTTGTGCTTGTTTACCATCTGTGTATCCTCCTTGGTGAAATGTCTATTCATGTCTTTTTAGTGGCTTTTGTGTAATTCCCTAGAATGCTCTCTCTACACGACTATATCATGTGCAAAGAAGACAGTATTGCTCTTTCATGCACGTGTGCATAGTAGACAGCCTTCTCTTTCTTCTGCTTGCAATATCACACCGGCTGTGATCTCTAATGCACTGTTGAACAGAAGGGGTGAAACCATTCACCCTGGTCTTCTTTCAATCTTGGGGAACATGTGACCTTTTAACATCATGTGTGATGGTAGCTGTAGGTGCTTTTTACATTACCCATATCAGATTGAGGAAATTCTTTCTATTCCTAGTTTGCTGAGAGGCTTTATCATAAATGGGGATTGGATTTTTCAGAAGTTTTTCTGTTTATTGACATGATTGTGTGATTTTTCTTTGTCATCTGTTAATAGGATGATCAGTATGGACTGACTGATTGTATCAACTTCCTATTCCTGGGGTAAACCAAATCACATTTGTTCATGCAAAGTGTCCCCTTCATATATTGCAGTATTTGACTTGCTAAGATTTTGGGAAGGACTTTTGTGCCTATATTCACGAGGAATATTGATTTTGTTGCTTTTGTTTGTATTTGTCTCTTTTGTTTTTATTGTAATGCATTTGGTTTATTACCTAGGGGTGTGCTGGCCTCATAAAATGAGTTGGGAAGTCTTTTTGCCTCCTGTA
>NW_027410574.1:0-1078 GCF_003265705.2 Callorhinus ursinus | reverse complement strand
GGCATAGATATTTACAATTGTTAGATCTTCTTGTTGGATAGACCCTTAAGTAGGATATAGTGTCCTTCCTCCTCTCTTATTACAGTCTTTGTTTTACAATCTAGTTTGTCTGATATAAGGATTGCCACCCCCGCTTTCTTTTGGTGTCCATTAGCATGGTAAATGGTTTTCCACCCCCTCACTTTCAATCTGGGGGTGTCTTTGGGTCTAAAATGAGTCTCTTGCAGACAGCATATGGATGGGTCTTGTTTTTTAATCCAATCTGATAGCCTGTGTCTTTTGATTGGGGCATTTAGCCCACTTACATTCAGGGTAACTATTGAAAGGTATGAATTTAGTGCCATTGTATTGCCTGTGAGGTGACTGTTACTGTATGTTGTCTGTGTTCCTTCTGATCTTTGCTGCTTTTAGGCTCTCTCTTTGCTTAGAGGACCCCTTTCAATATTTCCTGGAGGGCTGGTTTCGTGTTTGCAAATTCCTTTAGTTTTTGTTTGTTCTAGAAGCTTTTTATCTCTCCTTCAATTTTCAATGAGAGCCTAGCTGGATATAGTATTCTTGGCTGCATATTTTTCTCGTTTAGTGCTCTGAAGATATCTTGCCAGTCCTTTCTGGCCTGCCAGGTCTCTGTGGATAGGTCTGTTGCCAATCTAATGTTTCTACCATTGTAGGTTACATATCTCTTCTCTCGAGCTGCTTTCAGGATTTTCTCTTTGTCTCTGAGACTCGTAAGTTTTACTATTAGATGTCAGAGTGTTGACCTTTTATTATTGATTTTGAGAGGGGTTCTCTGTGCCTCCTGGATTTTGATGCCTGTTTCCTTCCTCACATTAGGGAAGTTCTCTGCTATTATTTGCTCCAATATACCTTCTGCCCCTCTCTCTCTCTCTTCTTCTTCTGGGATCCCAATTATTCTAATGTTGTTTCATCTTATCGTATCACTTATCTCTCGAATTCTGCCCTCGTGATCCTGTAGTTGTTTCTCTCTCTTTTTCTCAGCCTCTTTATTTTCCATCATTTGGTCTTCTATATCACTGATTCTCTCTTCTGCCTCATTTATCCTAGCAGTTAGTGCCCCCAT
>NW_027410573.1:630-1078 GCF_003265705.2 Callorhinus ursinus | reverse complement strand
TGTGTGTGTGTGTGTGAGTCTGTGTGTGTGTTTTTGTGTGCGTGAATAAGAAAAGTGCCATGTACTCACCTGGCAAAAGCAAGTCCGCATATACGGGAAATCTCCACTAATATCTTCAGGTATCCTGGAGACAGAATCATTTTCAAAAGTGGGTGTGAAAGCATCATGAAAGTACCGTACGCTGTACTACCTTTCCCTGGACCTAACACCGAGAAACGTCCTCCCTGACGATAGAAAGGAGCTGAGCCATCTCAAGGCTGCGTGTGATTCCACAGGGACCGTTCCCTGGACCTAATTCCGAGAAACGCGTCGGGGGTACAAGGCAGCTTTAAACTGACGCCTTCTTTGGTGAGCCCAGAAGCGTCTGCAAATATAGACGTGGAACCATCCGAAGAGCGCACTAGACCGCCCTGTAAGAGGCAACCTCGCTTTTGCAAAACCGTCTAGC
>NW_027410573.1:0-530 GCF_003265705.2 Callorhinus ursinus | reverse complement strand
CTGAGAAACAAGTCCGTGCGCAATGGGTCCTTCAGCCTAGCATATGGACTGGGTCATGAAGTCAGTACAGATTGCAAGTGTACGTATGCAGGCATAAGCAGAGTGCCCTATCCTTAACTCCGAGAAAAGAGCATGACGGAGGGAGACGGTGTTTCAAGCGAACCCCTCTCCCGAGATATATCGAAGCAGTTGCAAAAGGGGGTGTGGAAGCACAACACAAGCGTTCTATACGAAACTCGGAAAACACGGTGATGTAGAATGCAGCTTTCCCCCGCGTCTTGGTTCATGTTTAGGGAAGGGATACCCACTGCGCGTGTGAAGCCTCGGGAGTGTACCATGGGCTGAAGTGTGAAAAGCAAGCCTGTGCAGAACGCAACGTTCCGCGCACATCTTGTTTCACGAAGAGAGAAGCCGTTTCCAATGTGTGTGTGTAAGCTTAAGCCCAACTGCCATATATACTTAACCCCACGAAAAATCGCTGTAGAAAACCCGTCCTTCAACTCACAGCTTACCTGTGGAAGTTTTTCTAA
>NW_027410572.1:579-1078 GCF_003265705.2 Callorhinus ursinus | reverse complement strand
TATATACCACATTTCTTTAGCCATTCATCTGTCGATGGACATCTTGGCTCTTTCCACAGTTTGACTATTGTGGATATTGCTGCTATAAACATTGGGGTGCACGTACCCTTTCGGATGCCTACATTTGTATCTTTGGGGTAAATACCCAGTAGTGCAATTGCTGGGTCGTATGGTAGCTCTATTATCAACTGTTTGAGGAACCTCCATACTGTTTTCCAGAGGGGTTGCACCAGCTTGCATTCCCACCAACAGTGTAGGAGGGTTCCCCTTTATCCGCATCCCCGCCGACATCTGTCATTTCCTGACTTGTTAATATTAGCCATTCTGACTGGTGTGAGGTGATATCTCATGGAGGTTTTGATTTGGATTTCCCTGATGCCAAGCAATGTTGACCACTTTTTCATGTGTCTGTTAGCCATTTGGATGTCTTCTTTGGAAAAATGTCTGTTCATGTCTTCAGCCCATTTCTTGATTGGATTATTTGTTCTTTGGGTGTTGA
>NW_027410572.1:0-479 GCF_003265705.2 Callorhinus ursinus | reverse complement strand
GGTAAATACCCAGTAGTGCAATTGCTGGGTCGTATGGTAGCTCTATTATCAACTGTTTGAGGAACCTCCATACTGTTTTCCAGAGGGGTTGCACCAGCTTGCATTCGCACCAACAGTGTAGGAGGGTTCCCCTTTATCCGAATCCCCGCCGACATCTGTCATTTCCTGACTTGTTAATATTAGCCATTCTGACTGGTGTGAGGTGGTATCTCATGGAGGTTTTGATTTGGATTTCCCTGATGCCAAGCAATGTTGACCACTTTTTCATGTGTCTGTTAGCCATTTGGATGTCTTCTTTGGAAAAATGTCTGTTCATGTCTTCAGCCCATTTCTTGATTGGATTATTTGTTCTTTGGGTGTTGAATTTTGTAAGTTTTTTATACATTTTGGATACTAGCCCTTTATCTGATATGTCATTTGCAAATATTTTCTCCCATTCTGTCGGTTGTCTTTTGGTTTTGTGGACTGTTTCTTTTGCA
>NW_027410571.1:589-1078 GCF_003265705.2 Callorhinus ursinus | reverse complement strand
CTTCAGGCGGCTGAGGGAGTTTCATGTTTTCTTTAGACATCATTAGGCGCCGGAGCTCTTGCAGGACAACTTTGATGCTATATGAATTCTGCCATTTTGCTAGCACTGATATGGCTCTTGGGTCCACCACTCCATTAGAACTATTAACTCCATTCATATTAATTTTTGTTACAAATCTTACAAAGGGGGGTGCTTCTGGGTATTTAGGTCCACATTCTATTTTAAGGCTGTATATTCGGTTTTCATAAATTGTTCTTGGAGGCCCAATTATCATCCCTGTCCATCTTGTAAGTGTCATGTCTTCGTCATCTTCTAGACCCCAGCTAACTGTGCCATCTCCTACTCCTTTCTGGCCTTCTTCCAGTTCTTCCAACAGTCGAAAATTGCAAGGGACTTTTACTCCCGAGCCCGTGGTGGCTGCCATCTTGCGTCGCTGTCGCTCAGTTGATAGCTTTTGACCACCTTTGCCCATCTCGTCCACTGCTCATC
>NW_027410571.1:0-489 GCF_003265705.2 Callorhinus ursinus | reverse complement strand
CTTCAGGCGGCTGAGGGAGTTTCATGTTTTCTTTAGACATCATTAGGCGCCGGAGCTCTTGCAGGACAACTTTGATGCTATATGAATTCTGCCATTTTGCTAGCACTGATATGGCTCTTGGGTCCACCACTCCATTAGAACTATTAACTCCATTCATATTAATTTTTGTTACAAATCTTACAAAGGGGGGTGCTTCTGGGTATTTAGGTCCACATTCTATTTTAAGGCTGTATATTCGGTTTTCATAAATTGTTCTTGGAGGCCCAATTATCATCCCTGTCCATCTTGTAAGTGTCATGTCTTCGTCATCTTCTAGACCCCAGCTAACTGTGCCATCTCCTACTCCTTTCTGGCCTTCTTCCAGTTCTTCCAACAGTCGAAAATTGCAAGGGACTTTTACTCCCGAGCCCGTGGTGGCTGCCATCTTGCGTCGCTGTCGCTCAGTTGATAGCTTTTGACCACCTTTGCCCATCTCGTCCACTGCTCATC
>NW_027410570.1:0-1078 GCF_003265705.2 Callorhinus ursinus | reverse complement strand
TCTATGGTCAACTCATCTTTGACAAAGCAGGAAAGAATGTCCAATGGCAAAAAGACAGTCTCTTCAACAAATGGTGTTGGGAAAATTGGACAGCCACATGCAGAAGAATGAAACTGGACCATTTCCTTACACCACACACAAAAATAGACTCCAAATGGTTGAAAGACCTAAACGTGAGACAGGAGCCCATCAACATCCTAAAGGAGAACACAGGCAGCAACCTCTTCGACCTCAGCCGCAGCAACTTCTTCCTAGAAACATCGCCAAAGGCAAAGGAAGCCAGGGCAAAAATGAACTATTGGGATTTTATCAAGATAAAAAGCTTTTGCACAGCAAAAGAAACAGTCCACAAAACCAAAAGACAACCGACAGAATGGGAGAAGATATTTGCAAATGACATATCAGATAAAGGGCTAGTATCCAAAATCTATAAAGAACTTATCAAACTCAACACCCAAAAACAAATAATCCAATCAAGAAATGGGCAGAAGACATGAACAGACATTTTTCCAAAGAAAACATCCAAATGGCCAACAGGCACATGAAAAAGTGCTCAACATCGCTCGGCATCAGGGAAATCCAAATCAAAACCTCAATGAGATACCACCTCACACCCGTCAGAATGACTAAAATGAACAAGTCAGGAAACAACAGATGTTGGCAAGGGTGTGGAGAAAGGGGAACCCTCCTCCATTGTTGGTGGGAATGCAAGCTGGTGCAACCACTCTGGAAAACAGTATGGAGGTTCCTCAAACAGTTCAAAATAGAGCTACCATACGATCCAGCCATTGCACTACTGGGTATTTACCCCAAAGATACAAATGTAGGGATCCGAAGGGGTACATGCTCCCCAATGTTTATAGCAGCAGTGTCCACAATAGCCAAACTGTGGAAAGAGCCAAGATGCCCATGTACAGATGAATGGATAAAGAAGATGTGGTATATATACACAATGGAATATTATGCAGCCATCAAAAGGAATGAGATCTTGCCATTTGCAATGACGTGGATGGAACTGGAGGGTGTTATGTTGAGTGAAATAAGTCAATCAGAGAAAGACATGTATCATATGACCTCA
>NW_027410569.1:0-1078 GCF_003265705.2 Callorhinus ursinus | reverse complement strand
TTACTAACTTCCCTCGGGGGCTGGGACACAGGAAGGACGGTGGTGGCTTTGCCTGGACGCCAGCGCAAATTCAAGCCCCTCTGAGCTGTGTTCCATGCCAAGCCCAGGCCCGGGCTCATCCTTGCATTGCCAAGTGTGAATCAGACTCCTGTGATAGCAGGCACGGAACATGTGTAGAGGTCCCAAAACTAACCCTAAAACATACCCTAACCCGTACCCTAAACCGAAACCGTACCCTACACCTAACGCATGCCCTAATCCGTACCATAACTCTAACCATAAACCTGGGTCAACTAGAGAAAAGAGGAAATCCCCGGAAGTTTGGGGTTCATGAGATATTTGCCCTCCAGTCCTGACATGAACATAACACTGTGCCTAAAGGAACTGCTGCTTTCTCTGAACACTGACATCCTGTGAAATGCTGCATCACTGACTCCCAGCCTGATGTTCAAAACATTGAGTCTCCTAGATCCAGAGCAGATAAGTGCTCTCAGGTGGGGATAATTAGGTCTTCTGACCTATGGCCTGCACACCTGCTTTAATTCCTGGGAGAAGGGGAAACACACACTTGTCTTTTAAGTAGTAATTATCTTCATTCTAAAGTGTACCAATGACTTTGACATTTTTGGAAAAGCGAAATGCCTCTTCCCAATGAACACCTCAAATCATCTGTTCCTACTGCAACTTGAGGGGGATCTGGTGGACTCGAGCCTCCAGGGCCCCACCTGGAGGATCCTCCTGTACCAACCTGACAGCCCATGACCAGCATCCCTGGAGGCACAATGCTGCATTTGGGGGATGACTCCGGGGCTTCTTGCCAACGCACCTGTGTCTGGGGAAGTGGGAACCTGGAGGGCCCTCCCAGACAAACCCAACGGACCATTATCACATTCCCGGGGGAACACGGGGCAAAATGCTGAAATTGGAGAATGTTTCCGGGGCTTATGCTACCGAAACTGTGCCTAGGGGGCAGGGACATGAAGGACCCTCCCAGACAATCATAAAGGACCATTACCACCATTCCCCTGAGGAATGGGGCACAATGCTGAAGTTGGAGGATGGCTCTGCGGCTTGCTGC
>NW_027410568.1:0-1078 GCF_003265705.2 Callorhinus ursinus | reverse complement strand
GTCCTGAGAGGAAAGTATAGAGCAATACAAGCCTTTCTCAAGAAACAAGAAAGGTCTCAAATACACAACCTAACCCTACACCTAAAGGAGCTGGAGAAAGAACAGCAAATAAAGCCTAAACCCAGCAGGAGAAGAGAAATCATAAAGATCAGAGCAGAAATCAATGAAATAGAAACCAAAAGAACAGTAGAACAGATCAACGAAACTAGGAGCTGGTTCTTTGAAAGAATTAACAAGATTGATAAACCCCTGGCCAGACCGATCAAAAAGAAAAGAGAAAGGACCCAAATCAACAAAATCATGAATGAAAGAGGAGAGATCACAACCAACACCAAAGAAATACAAACAATTATAAGAACATATTATGAGCAACTCTATGCCAGCAAATTAGATAACCTGGAAGAAATGGATGCATTCCTAGAGATGTATCAACTACCAAAACTGAACCAGGAAGAAATAGAAATCCTGAACAGACCTATAACCACTAAGGAAATTGAAGCAGTCATCAAAAACCTCCCAACAAACAAAAGCCCGGGGCCAGATGCCTTCCCAGGGGAATTCTATCAGACTTTAAAGAAAAATTAATACCTATTCCCCTGAAACTGTTCCAAAAAATAGAAATGGAAGGAAAACTTCCAAACTCATTTTATGAGGCCAGCATTACCCTGATCCCAAAACCAGACAAAGACCCTATCAAAAAGGAGAATTACAGACCAATATCCTTGATGAATATGGATGCAAAAATTCTCACCAAAATCCTAGCCAATAGGATCCATCAGTACATTAAAAGGATTATTCACCACGACCAAGTGGGATTTATCCCTGGGCAGCAAGGTTGGTTCAACATCTGCAAATCAATAAACGTGATACCATCCATTAATAGAAGAAAGAACAAACACCAAATGATCCTCTCAATAGATGCAGTAAAAGCATTTGACAAAGTACAGCATCCTTTCTTGATCAAAACTCTTCAGAGTATAGGGATAGAGGGTACATACCTCAATATCATAAAAGCCACCTATGAAAAACCCACAGCGAATATCATTCTCAATGGGGAAAAGCTGAGAGCTTTTCCCCT
>NW_027410567.1:0-1078 GCF_003265705.2 Callorhinus ursinus | reverse complement strand
GCAAGAAATATTTTAGTCACAAGACTTTTGGTTGTAACAGAAAAATTCTGTTTTCATATCAAACCCGTATCCACACTATAATAAATTAATTTCCAGAAACAGCGAAAAGCATTTGAATATGAATTTTGTTTCCCTTGATATTCACTGAGATCCACTTAGTAACTGCTCTGAGGAGACACAACATAAACATCAGAACTGTGGAGTGCCTTGGGCATCCGACTCCTGATTTCAGCCCAAGTCCTGATCTCAGGGGCCTGGGATAGAGCCCCATGTGGGGCTCTGTGCTCAGTGGGGAGTCTGCTCCCTCTGCCCCTCCCCCTAAAATAAATAAATAAATCTTTTAAAAATCAGAACTGTGATTCTAGTTAAAATATCCATAAAGCCCAGTGTTTTAAAAATAAAGACCAGAGCAGGGCGCCTGGGTGGTTCAGTTGGTTACGCGTCTGACTTCAGCTCAGGTCATGATCCCAGGATCCTGGGACTGAGCCCCATGTCAGGCTCCATGCTCAGTGTCGAGTCTGTTTCTCCACCTTTACCCCTCCCCCTGCTCAGGTTCTCTTGCTCTTTCTCATAAATAAAATCTTAAAAACAAACAAACAAAAAAGACTAGAGCCAAAAAAATAATGTTTAATGTTAAAATACTACAGTAAAAAATATTTACACACAAATATTTAAATTAATCCAGCTATTTAGAGTCTTGATTTTTTTGGATCCACTTATAAAAATGTTTAAGTAGGTATGATAATTTGAGCAAACACCCTGTGCCACAATATTGGATCAGAATATATTACACCTATAAAATTTATAGGCTTACATAGTCAAAAGTTAAGATTTTTGCTTGTTCTTGTTTTCAAGATAGGAATTTGCAATAACTGTAATAGCATCCTTGTAAGATAAGAAAGGCAGAGCTTACTATCTGTGGTTTTCTTCTCTGATGGGAGAGGAGAAAAGAGATTATTAAAGATTAGAAATGGACAAAGGACAAGGAAGGATCTGGAAAGACTAAATATTAAAATGTGGGAGTGGAAGTCAGGGCAGGATATAGAGAAAAATAGCTTTAGAGGTGCCAAGTAGGCCG
>NW_027410566.1:589-1078 GCF_003265705.2 Callorhinus ursinus | reverse complement strand
CTTCAGGCGGCTGAGGGAGTTTCATGTTTTCTTTAGACATCATTAGGCGCCGGAGCTCTTGCAGGACAACTTTGATGCTATATGAATTCTGCCATTTTGCTAGCACTGATATGGCTCTTGGGTCCACCACTCCATTAGAACTATTAACTCCATTCATATTAATTTTTGTTACAAATCTTACAAAGGGGGGTGCTTCTGGGTATTTAGGTCCACATTCTATTTTAAGGCTGTATATTCGGTTTTCATAAATTGTTCTTGGAGGCCCAATTATCATCCCTGTCCATCTTGTAAGTGTCATGTCTTCGTCATCTTCTAGACCCCAGCTAACTGTGCCATCTCCTACTCCTTTCTGGCCTTCTTCCAGTTCTTCCAACAGTCGAAAATTGCAAGGGACTTTTACTCCCGAGCCCGTGGTGGCTGCCATCTTGCGTCGCTGTCGCTCAGTTGATAGCTTTTGACCACCTTTGCCCATCTCGTCCACTGCTCATC
>NW_027410566.1:0-489 GCF_003265705.2 Callorhinus ursinus | reverse complement strand
CTTCAGGCGGCTGAGGGAGTTTCATGTTTTCTTTAGACATCATTAGGCGCCGGAGCTCTTGCAGGACAACTTTGATGCTATATGAATTCTGCCATTTTGCTAGCACTGATATGGCTCTTGGGTCCACCACTCCATTAGAACTATTAACTCCATTCATATTAATTTTTGTTACAAATCTTACAAAGGGGGGTGCTTCTGGGTATTTAGGTCCACATTCTATTTTAAGGCTGTATATTCGGTTTTCATAAATTGTTCTTGGAGGCCCAATTATCATCCCTGTCCATCTTGTAAGTGTCATGTCTTCGTCATCTTCTAGACCCCAGCTAACTGTGCCATCTCCTACTCCTTTCTGGCCTTCTTCCAGTTCTTCCAACAGTCGAAAATTGCAAGGGACTTTTACTCCCGAGCCCGTGGTGGCTGCCATCTTGCGTCGCTGTCGCTCAGTTGATAGCTTTTGACCACCTTTGCCCATCTCGTCCACTGCTCATC
>NW_027410565.1:0-1078 GCF_003265705.2 Callorhinus ursinus | reverse complement strand
TGTTAATTTTAGCCATTCTGACGGGTGTGAGGTGGTATCTCATTGAGGTTTTGATTTGGATTTCCCTGATGCCGAGCGATGTTAAGCACTTTTTCATATGTCTGTTGGCCATTTGGATGTCTTCTTTGGAAAAATGTCTGTTCATGTCTTCTGCCCATTTCTTGATTGGATCATTTGTTCTTTGGGTGTTGAGTTTGATAAGTTCTTTATAGATTTTGGATACTAGCCCTTTATCTGATAGGTCATTTGCAAGTATTTTCTCCCATTCTGTCAGTTGTCTTTTGGTTTTGTTGACTGTTTCTTTTGTTGCCCATAGAGTTGAGGGTCCATTTCTGGGCTCTCTATTCTGTTCCATTGATCTATGTGTCTGTTTTTGTGCCAGTACCATACTGTCTTGATGATGACAGCTTTGTAATAGAGTTGGAAGTCTGGAATTGTGATGCTGCCAGCTTTGCTTTTCTTTTTCAACATTCCTCTGGCTATTTGGGGTCTCTTCTGGTTCCATACAAATTTTAGCATTATTTCTTCCATTTATTTGAAAAAATATGGTATTTTGAAGGGGATTGCATTGAATGTGTAGATTTCTCTACGTAGCATTGACATCTCCACAATATTTGTTCTTCTAATCCATGAGCATGGAACATTTTTCCATTTCTTTGTGTCTCCTTCAGTTTCCTTCATGAGTATTTTATAGTTTTCAGAGTACAGATGCTTTGCCTCTTTAGTTAGATTTATTCCTAGGTATCTTATGGTTTTGTGTGCAGTTGTAAATGGGATTGACTCCTTCATTTGTCTCTCTTCTCTCTTGGTGGTGGTGTATAGAAATGCCACTGATTTCTGTGCATTGATTTTATATCCTGCCACTTTACTGAATTCCTGTATGAGTTCTAGCAGTTTTGGGGTGGAGTCTTTTGGGTTTTCCACATAAAGTATCCTGTCATCTGCAAAGAGTGAGAGTTTAACTTCCTCTTTGCCGATTTGGATGCCTTTGATTTCTTTTTGTTGTCTGATTGCTGTGGCTAGGACTTCTAATACTATGTTGAATAGCAGTGGTGAGAGTGGACATCCCTGCCGCGTT
>NW_027410564.1:0-1078 GCF_003265705.2 Callorhinus ursinus | reverse complement strand
TGTTAATTTTAGCCATTCTGACGGGTGTGAGGTGGTATCTCATTGAGGTTTTGATTTGGATTTCCCTGATGCCGAGCGATGTTAAGCACTTTTTCATATGTCTGTTGGCCATTTGGATGTCTTCTTTGGAAAAATGTCTGTTCATGTCTTCTGCCCATTTCTTGATTGGATCATTTGTTCTTTGGGTGTTGAGTTTGATAAGTTCTTTATAGATTTTGGATACTAGCCCTTTATCTGATAGGTCATTTGCAAGTATTTTCTCCCATTCTGTCAGTTGTCTTTTGGTTTTGTTGACTGTTTCTTTTGTTGCCCATAGAGTTGAGGGTCCATTTCTGGGCTCTCTATTCTGTTCCATTGATCTATGTGTCTGTTTTTGTGCCAGTACCATACTGTCTTGATGATGACAGCTTTGTAATAGAGTTGGAAGTCTGGAATTGTGATGCTGCCAGCTTTGCTTTTCTTTTTCAACATTCCTCTGGCTATTTGGGGTCTCTTCTGGTTCCATACAAATTTTAGCATTATTTCTTCCATTTATTTGAAAAAATATGGTATTTTGAAGGGGATTGCATTGAATGTGTAGATTTCTCTACGTAGCATTGACATCTCCACAATATTTGTTCTTCTAATCCATGAGCATGGAACATTTTTCCATTTCTTTGTGTCTCCTTCAGTTTCCTTCATGAGTATTTTATAGTTTTCAGAGTACAGATGCTTTGCCTCTTTAGTTAGATTTATTCCTAGGTATCTTATGGTTTTGTGTGCAGTTGTAAATGGGATTGACTCCTTCATTTGTCTCTCTTCTCTCTTGGTGGTGGTGTATAGAAATGCCACTGATTTCTGTGCATTGATTTTATATCCTGCCACTTTACTGAATTCCTGTATGAGTTCTAGCAGTTTTGGGGTGGAGTCTTTTGGGTTTTCCACATAAAGTATCCTGTCATCTGCAAAGAGTGAGAGTTTAACTTCCTCTTTGCCGATTTGGATGCCTTTGATTTCTTTTTGTTGTCTGCTTGCTGTGGCTAGGACTTCTAATACTATGTTGAATAGCAGTGGTGAGAGTGGACATCCCTGCCGCGTT
>NW_027410563.1:0-1079 GCF_003265705.2 Callorhinus ursinus | reverse complement strand
TCGCTCAATATGCATGAGATCTCATGAGATGGGCACTGACGTCTCCACGTTTTGGATGAGATCTCACCAGGCTGGGAGTAAATTCCCGCCCAACGTCAAGAGATCTCACAAGCGTTGCAGGGTAATCTCGCCCAAGATCCCTGCTATCTCACGAGAATTGTTGAAATCTCCCCCGAACTCATTGTGACCTCAGGCGATGTGGAGTGAAATCTAGCCCCAATTCCATGAGATTTCATGGGATTTGGAGTGCAATCTCAACCTCAGTCTCGTGAGATGATCGCAAGGCTTATGTGACGTCAGGATAGCACAGAGGTATCTTTCTTTCAGGTGCTCTGGGGTTGTGAGTTTAGTAGACAACCTTCGTGGTGTGAATCCCTTTTTTTTTCATGAAGCATTCTCATTTCAGGAAGATAAGATGCTTACAGATGTATGGGAGGAAGCCTAACTTAACCTACTTAACTCTCAGATATCACACTGTGGGGGAATGCATAATTCAACTACCATCTTGTGTCATGAAGAGAGAAGCGCTTTCTTGTTCTTTTAAGAAATTGTATTGTTAGTCAACATGCAGTACAACATTCGTTTTGGATCTGGGTTCCATGGTTACTTGGATTCCTAGAACACCCAGTACTCCATGATACATGCCCTCCTTAATACCCGCCAGTGGGTTAACTCATCCATCCACCCCTCCCCTCTAAAACTCTCCATTTCTTGGAGTCCGTACTCTCTCATGGTTCGTCTCCCGCTCCGATTTGCCCCCCTTCATTTTTACCTTCCGTCACCTAATGCCCTCCATGCTATTCCTTATGTAACACAAATCCGTGAAGCCCTATGCTATTGGCTTTCTCTGCTTGGCCAATTTCATTTAGCATGCTCTCCCACAGCGCAATCGACGTTGATGCAAATGTTGGGTATTCATTTTTCTGATGGCTGAGTAATATTCCCTTTGAGAGAAGAACACATCATCTTTCTCCATTCATCTGTTGAAGGGAATCTCGTCTCTTTCCACGGTTTGTCTGTTGTGGACATTGCTGCTAGGAACATTGGCGTGCATGTGGCCCTTCTTTTCACTACACCCG
>NW_027410562.1:0-1079 GCF_003265705.2 Callorhinus ursinus | reverse complement strand
GCAAAGACCCCACTGGCCCTTCCTTTGTTCAGTGCACAGACAGGAGCTGGGCACCCTGGGCCTCCACCAGGTACTCTCCCTAGATGGACAGAGCTCACGCTGCAGGGGGAGACGAGACACCTAGTGTCCCCTCAGTCATTTGATGAAAAGTACGAGCACTGCAAGGTGGGCAGCCAGAGTGCCGGGAGAGGGAAGAACACATGGGCCCGGCTGAACTGGGGCTTAGAGCCTGCATCGTGGGGCTCCCGTCTGCACGGCCCCCTTTAGTCCTCGTGATAACTACACACCGCGACCACTGACAGGAGCAATAAAGGAGGCTCGGGGAACTTCAATGAGTTGCTTAAGGCCACATTATTGGCCCTGGGTTACTGATTTAAAATTCATCATCTGGGCTAGATTCCAAGCTCCCTGAGGACAGGGACCGAGCCGGCCTTGGCCGCTGCTGTGACTATGGCCACCCACACAGTGACTAATGCACACGTGCTTCAGAACTGCAGGTGACCTCGAAAACGCTGTGTCCTCACGGCCAGTGCTGCTGACCGCATCGTCACCCAGACAAGGGTGTCCGGGTGAACCTGCCTGGCCCCACAGGGCTCAGCTCAGCCTTCACCTAGTGTACCACTCCCTGGGCACGCTGGGCACAGGGCCCACCCAACATGCCCACGCCTCTCAGCCGCAGCGCCTACCACCCGCGCCGGCTGGGATCCCAGGGGACTCCAAACAGAATCTGGACACTAGGCCACGGCCACCGCCCTGCCCCCCTCTAAGCCAGCATCAGCAGGACAGGCGAGCAGGCCACCCACCCATCTTCCCACATCACAGGGCTGACGGCCCCTGCTGCCCAGGGCAAGGGAGAGGCACTCAGCCTTCCCTCACCCTCCCGGTCCTCTGCTTGGGGCCACGTGTTTACACACGGGCTGGCACCTGCCGTTCCCTGCGCCCAGATTACCTGCCTTTCCTTCTCTGCCTGAAAAAGTGGTCCAGGTGAGACGGGGCTGAACTAACAAGGTGGCAGTGTGTGTCCTGCTGAGAGCAAAGACCCCACTGGCCCTTCCTTTGTTCAGTGCACAGACAGGAGC
>NW_027410561.1:0-1079 GCF_003265705.2 Callorhinus ursinus | reverse complement strand
AATGTGGGAGTGAATCTGCAGTCCGACCTCGCTTGCTCAATTGGACTGATTCTGTGACTCCATGGGCGGGCACCCTTAAGGTCCCCAGAAGTCTACGGAGTCTGAGTGGGCCTGTCTGCAATTCCGTGGTGAATGGCATATAGTTATGGCCGCATCAGAATAGTTTCCGATCGTATGTCACAACACTGAGAGAGCTATGGCTAAGCCTCACTCAAGCTCCTTTGGGACACGGCCAGACAGGCATCTGATTGGTCTCCTCATCTCAGTTGGCACCCTCCTCCTTTGTCTGTCTCTGCGCCACCGCACACTGGGACAACACCATGGGGTCAGGGCAGAGTAAACTATGGTTCCAGAGACGATGATCCAAAATTTCAAGAAGTGGTTTTCAGGAGAGTATGGAGTCAGGAAGAACCCTGGCAAGTTAAGAACCCTATGTGAATTGGAATGGCTCACCTTAGATGTCGGGTGGCCTTCAGAAGGGACATTGGATGCCCCAATGATTCTTTGAGTATGGCGAGTCATAGCAGGAGAACCAGGACACTCTGACCAGTTTCCGTACATTGACTCCTGGCTAGGAACTGCTCAGAACCTTCGCCCCTGGATGCGATTTGCTTGCAATAGGCAGGGACAGGCGAGGGTCTTAATCGCCTCCTCCAAGTAACCTAAAGAAAATCAGCAAAAGCCCCAATCTCCACAAATCCTGGTCGGAGATCCCAAGGATGAACGGACCCTGCCCCCACCGTACGTACCCCCAAGACTGCCTACACATGGCCCTTCAGCTCCAGAAACACCGCCGCCATTGGTTTCACCAGCGCCCCCAGGCCCAGAGGATCCACTGGCGCCCCCAGGCCCAAAAGATCCACTTTCTCGAGGACCAACAGCCAGGCTATGCCTGAGGCCAGTCGCAAGCACCCTCCAAATGCCGGCACGAGAGACGAAGGAACCCGATATGCGCGATAAAGAATGGACGGTCCAACCCAGCCATTCCATGATGTTATTATCAGCCCTTCTCCACAACCAACCTCCTCAACTAGAAACATAACACCCCATCCTACTCTGAGAATCCACAGACCATGGTA
>NW_027410560.1:0-1079 GCF_003265705.2 Callorhinus ursinus | reverse complement strand
GCTCCTGTCTGTGCACTGAACAAAGGAAGGGCCAGTGGGGTCTTTGCTCTCAGCAGGACACACACTGCCACCTTGTTAGTTCAGCCCCGTCTCACCTGGACCACTTTTTCAGGCAGAGAAGGAAAGGCAGGTAATCTGGGCGCAGGGAACGGCAGGTGCCAGCCCGTGTGTAAACACGTGGCCCCAAGCAGAGGACCGGGAGGGTGAGGGAAGGCTGAGTGCCTCTCCCTTGCCCTGGGCAGCAGGGGCCGTCAGCCCTGTGATGTGGGAAGATGGGTGGGTGGCCTGCTCGCCTGTCCTGCTGATGCTGGCTTAGAGGGGGGCAGGGCGGTGGCCGTGGCCTAGTGTCCAGATTCTGTTTGGAGTCCCCTGGGATCCCAGCCGGCGCGGGTGGTAGGCGCTGCGGCTGAGAGGCGTGGGCATGTTGGGTGGGCCCTGTGCCCAGCGTGCCCAGGGAGTGGTACACTAGGTGAAGGCTGAGCTGAGCCCTGTGGGGCCAGGCAGGTTCACCCGGACACCCTTGTCTGGGTGACGATGCGGTCAGCAGCACTGGCCGTGAGGACACAGCGTTTTCGAGGTCACCTGCAGTTCTGAAGCACGTGTGCATTAGTCACTGTGTGGGTGGCCATAGTCACAGCAGCGGCCAAGGCCGGCTCGGTCCCTGTCCTCAGGGAGCTTGGAATCTAGCCCAGATGATGAATTTTAAATCAGTAACCCAGGGCCAATAATGTGGCCTTAAGCAACTCATTGAAGTTCCCCGAGCCTCCTTTATTGCTCCTGTCAGTGGTCGCGGTGTGTAGTTATCACGAGGACTAAAGGGGGCCGTGCAGACGGGAGCCCCACGATGCAGGCTCTAAGCCCCAGTTCAGCCGGGCCCATGTGTTCTTCCCTCTCCCGGCACTCTGGCTGCCCACCTTGCAGTGCTCGTACTTTTCATCAAATGACTGAGGGGACACTAGGTGTCTCGTCTCCCCCTGCAGCGTGAGCTCTGTCCATCTAGGGAGAGTACCTGGTGGAGGCCCAGGGTGCCCAGCTCCTGTCTGTGCACTGAACAAAGGAAGGGCCAGTGGGGTCTTTGC
>NW_027410559.1:0-1079 GCF_003265705.2 Callorhinus ursinus | reverse complement strand
TGGGGATGCTGTCATTAAGAGGCCGGCATTCCTCCTTCAGAAAGCGGAGAATCTGCCCTTGGTTTTGTTTTCTGTTTTCAAAAGGCCCTTACCGTGCATGGATAGGCACAGAAGCAAATGAGGGTGACGGTTTTTTCCTCTCGACTGATGCACATGTGTTCAGGAGCAGGCTTTTGGTGTAGTATTCCTTGAACGGGCTCCTACTGTGCTGCTTCATGTCTAATTGTCACCATAATGGCACCTCAATCATCTAGGGCAGAACTATAAGCTGGCTACCATTCAGGAGGCTTATGCCCCTAGAGCTCAGAAGCAGCTCAGGAGTATTAGGGCAATCTTCCTTTTGGATATCAGACCCTGAGAATCTCTCCTTGCACAGGACAAGGATGTGAACTTTCCAACAATCCTTGGCTACTGCCTTTGGGAGGAAGAGCCTCTGCCTCCTTGAATGTAAAGCTAACTGTAGGAATTCCACAAGGTTTTGGAAATGTGTGGATGTATGGCCAAAAATCCACAATTGAAAAGAAAATGGGACAAGTCCACGAATGACAGGTGTAACTTCATTTTCTTTGAGCCCAGAAATAAGGAGAGCTCCTTCTTAATACCCATGGCAGGGCCTATATATAAACCCCCTCCGTTGGGGAACTTCAAGTGCCTCCGGACTCCAAATGTCAACAGATTTCTTCTAAGAAAAGTAATTTAAATACAATCAATTTAACCAAGAGCGCATTAGTAGGTTGAGGGGTAGAATTTAGCGATTCATCGGTTGCGTATAGCACCCAGTGCTAATTGCAAGTACTCTCCTTAATGCCCATTCCCCAATTTCCCCATTCCTCCCCCCCCTTGCTTCCACCAACCCTCCCTGTTTTCTGAGAGAAACGACTCTCTTACGGTTTGTCTTCCTCGCTAGTTTTGTCTTATTTGATTTTTCCTTCCATTTCCCTTAGGTTCAACGGTTTACTTTTTATTTTTTATTGTTGTTTTTTTTTTCAGTTTGACAGCATAGAGAACATCCTAGGATTCCGTTGTAGTGCTCAACAATGATTCCTTAGTTGCCGATAATACTCGGTGATCATGCCCAC
>NW_027410558.1:0-1079 GCF_003265705.2 Callorhinus ursinus | reverse complement strand
AGTTTTAAGAACTGTTCAAAGTCATGAAACCAACCATTTCCTATATGGGACATTTTCATGGATGGATATTTGCGTATTATTTACAAATTGGGATGTTTGAGCAGCCTGTGCGCAACATACAGATGGAGACATGGTTTTCGTGTTGTCTGTTGGTTGGATGGCATGAGTCAGCAGGTAGGTTAAGGTAAATCAAGAACAAAAACAGAAAACAAAAGAGAAAATGAGTCATCAACAAGCAAAAACTCAAACTTTGAATACCTCACTGGAAAATTTTAGGATTTTAGTAAACTTTGCATATTTGGCTTAAAATGCATCAAATCAAAACATATTTTTGAAATCTGTAGGTTATGCAGACAGGGTGGCATTCATTTGCATTCCTGTTTCTAATGCAAATCCAAAGATGACTCACAGACACTTATTTTTTTATTTCCAGGCAAAGAAATCAATGTCAGTTTTATGCTTGCTTGGGAATGCTGTCTCTACATGACCCTGGTTAAGACTATTACTCTACTTTGATTAAGTTGGTGATGGGAACAGGCACTCATCATTTGCCTAAGGAAAAAAAAAGTACATTCACAAAGTAACATCTGAAGTGACTACAAATGAACAAAAATAAAGACACCACTAATCCACATGACGACTTCCTTTCATCTTTTCCCCTCTCAGCAAAATTGGGTGAAGGACTGATCTCCGAGAGCACCAGCGGCCAGGACACAGCAGAGCTTCCAAGCCAGGCGGCTCCTCAGCCCTCCCACCGGCCCTGCTAGGCATCGGGGGCCGACGAGAGCGGCCATGGAGGGCTTATTTGAAGCAAGGTCTGATACAACCACAAGCCCCCTTGGCCTTGCGTGTCCAACAGCTGAGGGACAGACACTGGGCTACTCCAGGCACCTGCGCTACAGAAGGTCTCTGCCTTGTGTGTGGGCCTCTTTGGAGGTGGAGGTTTCCCTGCAAGACAGCTGGGCGTCGTGCTCTCTGCATGTCTGGCAACCCCCACCCTTGATGCCTGCTCATCAGTCCACCCTCTTGGGTGAGGAGGCACACACGTGAAGAAACCCCCAGAGCTGTGCCCTTGCAGA
>NW_027410557.1:0-1080 GCF_003265705.2 Callorhinus ursinus | reverse complement strand
GATGTGGGGCAAAGAGCAAAAGAAAGGGAAGCAGGAGGAATCCACACCAAGAGAACATTTAAACACATCAAAGGAAGTGGTGCATTTAGTTTCATCCCATTTATACATGTTTATGCTCAAGATGCTACAGCCTTGTGGAGTGTTTCAACAGCACACCTCAGGGGACCCCTTGGCATGCCTGCCCCCCCAAATGTATGAGATTTAATTGGGACCCGGTGGGTGCATGAGAACTCCCCTCCCTGTACTTCCCTGAGCACAGATAGAATTTCTGGTGAAGGACAAGTGCTTCAGTCACTGCCCTGTAACCCCAGTCCTGTCCAGTGCTGCTCATCATGAAAGACTCTCAGTCTCAGTGATTAAACTTCAACGTGTTCCCAGCATGGAAAGAGTGAAGGGCATTTCTGGTTTCATCAGGCCCCTTCAACAATCACTATTAATAGGATTCAAAATCAAAGAGAGCTGGATTGAAAGCCAAATAGTGTGACTTTATATCAACTTGTTGGTACTTTTTTTTTTGAAACAGTGTTATTATCATAACATGGTTATTGAATGTATCACTGCATAGTTATTGAATATGTGGAAACAGAAACACAGTTTTCATGGACTAGGTTTAACTAAAGGAAGTGTTGTACAAATAAAACAGGTGACCAGGCCATGGAACCTCATCCTGGATAACGTAAATGAAAATCAATAGGTGCGTAATGCTGATAACAACATATGATTATATGCAAAGGAACTGGCATCTCTTTTAAATGAGAGGGGTTTTTTTGCATTGCAAATGGGAATATAAGCATTTGTACACTTAACTTTTTTTTGTTTTTTAGAGTGGTGGGGGGAGGGGAAGAAGGAAAGGGAGAGAGAATTTTAAGCAGATTCCACACTCAGCTTGGATCCCAATGTGGGGCTCCATGTCACATCACCTGAGCCAAAATCAAGAGTGAGACACGTCACCAACTGAGCTACCCAGGCACCCAGAGCCTTGGTACACTTATAAAAAAATGTTAGAACCATTGTTGTACTAAATGTCTTTTACCTGAATGGCTATACATTAAACGAAGTACATTTCAAACAATGGGTTTT
>NW_027410556.1:0-1080 GCF_003265705.2 Callorhinus ursinus | reverse complement strand
AAGCTGTTCAAATTCAATCTGAGATTCCTTAGGATAAGTTTCAGCATACCTGGATTAAAATGGCCAACTTGATGAATTACTATTTTTGCAGCACTAACGTAAATAAACAGGCCAAGTGTATTGAAACTAGGGTTATACTGAAAAGAATTAGTCTCATTTTGGCTATGTTTGGAAGTTGGTAGATTAATTTAGGTTTTAGTATTTCTCATTATAGCAGTTTAATCAACCAACTGGTTGCAAATAGTCTTTTAAGTGCACAAAGCTGATTTGTCTTCCCTGGGTCACAAAAAAAGAAGCTGCAGTTTATTTTATTTTCATTTTTAATTTTTTATTGATTTATTTGTCAGAGAGAGTTGGAGAGCAAGAGCGAGCATAAGCAGGAGGAGTAGAAGGCAGAGGGAGAAGCAGCCTGCCCACCGAGCAAGGAGCCAGATGTGGGATTCTATCCCATGATCCTCCTGGGATCATGACATGAGCAGAGGGCAGACGCTTAACTGACTGAGCCACAGAAATGTCTCAAGAAGCTGCAGGTAAAAGAGCAACTAGAATGTGAAGGATCCACCCCAAGAATCCCCTTTCCCAAATTGGGAGGGGGTGTTGCTGGATCTCTTTCTGTGTTGAGGCACTGGCAAGCACCATGGGTCACATTTCCCTCCACCTTGATAACATGGACAGAAGCAGGGTCTGAGCACCCTATACAGCTCAATACCTTGATGAGCCCTTTTTCCCCAGCCTACTCAAACCCAGCTGTGCCAACAAGGCGGCCCCAGCATGGCACACACTGGGACGCCCCTGGTCAGCATCAGTGACAGCTCCTGACAACACACCGATGTGACACAGGTTTTAAGCACCCCAGAACACTCCAGGCCTGCAGGACTCTGACTACATGGGTACCCCTTATAAGGAGGGCTGTGTGACTTTGGCCACTACTGCATCAGCTGCACCTGCCCTGACAAGGAACCCCTTATGTGGAATGCCCAGAACACCCCAGCCCACATTCTGTCAGGACACTCAGAGTGCTGAAGACAAAGGGACACACCAGCTTTTGCCCACTTGAGACTCACCCTTCTTTCTAGGACA
>NW_027410555.1:0-1080 GCF_003265705.2 Callorhinus ursinus | reverse complement strand
CAACCTCTTCGAGCTCAGCCGCAGCAACTTCTTCCTGGAAACATCACCAAAGGCACAGGAAGCCAGGGCAAAAATGAACTATTGGGATTTCATCAAGATAAGAAGCTTTTGCACAGCAAAAGAAACAGTCCACACAACCCAAAGACAACCGACAGAATGGGAGAAAATATTTGCAAATGACATATCAGATAAAGGGCTAGTATCCAAAATCTATAAAGAACTTATCACTCAACACCCAAAGAACAAATAATCCAATCAAGAAATGGGCAGAAGACAGGAACAGACATTTTTCCAAAGAAGACATCGAAACGGCCAACAGGCACATGAAAAAGTGCTCCACATCGCTCGGCATCAGGGAAATCCAAATCGAAACCTCCATGAGTTACCACCTCACACCCGTCCGAATAGCTAAAATTAACATGTCAGGGAACGACAGATGTTGGCGGGGAAGTGGAGAAAGGGGAACCCTCCTACACTGTTGGTGGGAATGCAAGCTGGGGCAACCCCTCTGGAAAACAGTCTGGAGGTTCCTCAACAGTGGAAATTAGAGCTACCATTCGATCCAGCAATTGCACTACTGGGTATTTACCCCAAAGATACAAACGTAGGGACCCGACTGGGTACGTGCACCCCAAAGTTTATAGCAGCAATGTCCACAATAGGCAAACTGTGGAAAGAGCCAAGATGACCATCGACAGATGAATGGATAAAGAAGGTGGGGTATATATACACAATGGAATATTATGCAGCCCTCAAAAGAAATGAGATCTTGCCATTTCCAACGACACGGATGGAACTGGAGGGTGTTATGCTGAGCGAAATAAGTCAATCAGAGAAAGACATGTATCATATGACCTCACTGATATGAGGAATTCTAAATCTAAGGAACAAACTGAGGGTTGGTGGAGTGTTCGGGGGTGGGAGGGATGGGGTGGCTGTGTGATAGACTTGGGGGAAGATATGTGCTACGGTGAGCGTTGGGAATTGTGTAAGACTGCTGAATCACAGATCTGTCCCTCTGAAACAAATAACGCAACATATTTTAAGAAAAAAGAAAAAGAAGAAGATAGCAGGAGAGGA
>NW_027410554.1:513-1080 GCF_003265705.2 Callorhinus ursinus | reverse complement strand
CAATGAGAAGAGGGGATCACCCAACCAGCAGATCAGACACATACCAACTCATCAGCAGAATCAGTTCCCTGACCACTGCCCAACACCACCACCAAATACAAAATGAGAAGAGTTCAGCTTCACGTAATTTATCAAGTTAGGTAATTTAAAAATAAACTAGTTTAATTTCAGTACTTAAGTAGTGACTCTTTTCCATGTTTCGAACTTCATATAATGGCGTGTACCGTGTGTCCTTCAGTAATTTGATTTCTGGCTCAATATAACGTTAAGATAATTTTTTAAATATTGATACATGTAACTCCAGTCCATTTATTTTCATTGCTTTATGACACTACACTGCATAAATATAACACAATAAATCCACTCTCCTGTTGATGGACATTTAGACTAATTTTAAACAGGACAAAACTGCTTCCAGAGAAATGATATTCTGTTCTATCCTAAATACTGTGCACACCAAAAAGACACTACAGAAAGATTCCCAAGAGGCCTGCCTTTCTTAGACCCTCCCCAACAACCTCAAACCAATATGACCTCTTTGTACCCCAATTCATATTCGACTATTTT
>NW_027410554.1:0-413 GCF_003265705.2 Callorhinus ursinus | reverse complement strand
TAAATACTGTGCACACCAAAAAGACATTACAGAAAGATTCCCAAGAGACCTGCCTTTCTTACACCCTCCCCAACAACCTCAAACCTATATGACCTCTTTGTACCCCAATTCATATTCGACTATTTTAGTGAGATAGCTCCGATCTGTAGAACAGGAAGAAGCTTATTTATCAAGGATCAAAATGATAAAGGTTAATTCTTTACAGAGCCAAAGCCAAGGGGCTGGTGAAGGTGAAATACAGAAAGGCAAGAAAATTCTCCCACTACCTTTTATTATTCCACTGGTTTTTAAACGAACATTTTCCTAAAACAGCAACTGCGAGTTTTAAATCTCCACAAAGTTAATCACTGTTTTAAAAACTATGTTAGTAACTATCCTTTTCATCTCCAAATTTATGGTCTATGGAATAAGAA
>NW_027410553.1:0-1080 GCF_003265705.2 Callorhinus ursinus | reverse complement strand
GATGGCCTAGATTCAAATGACCCCCATAAATGCACAGACTGACAACAAAATGAGGGAGACAACCTGAAGGCCCCATTTAGTGTTAAAGAAAAATCAAACTCTGGAAGCTGCCAAGTCTCCGGCAATCAGAGTTGTCTTTATACTTCTCTACTTCAATTCATTCATCATCAAGCCCCCAAATAACGTTGCACTTCGTGCCATCTGAGAGTTGTTCTTTTGTCTGAGGCGGTGAGGGCTCCTTTGGATCAAAGGGAAAAACCATACTTGACCAACTATACCCAATAGGATGAAGCAGGGGACGATTCTTAGTCTTACACCTACATGGGGAACCCTGATCCTCAAACCAAGGCTGTGCCTGACACAGACAATCAACCTGAAAGGAAGGCTTCCAGAATATGGCTTCATTGGCATGGCGACTCACTCCCAGACATTTCTAGGATCTAGAAATACAGCCCCGCCGCCTCCTTCGAAGATCCTGGAGGAGGAAAAGGCCAATCATAGTGCCGGGAATATATCCTGAAGTATAAAACTCTGCGAACTGTCATATAGTCAGGGTGTTATTTCCACGCAACAGATTTCAGATGGAAAACTATCAACTGCATGGAGTCAACCAACTTTAACAAGACTGAGTTCACTGATAGTGAAAGCAGCAAAAGAGGATGCTTAGAAAGACTGGATTGCTGTGCTGCCCTCAGACTCTTTTGTTCATGGTGTTGGTTTAACAACTTTCAACAGGACACCGGATTTACTCAAGAACAAATGCAAAAAGACTATTAGAAACTGAGTCAAAAACTCTAGACAGAGAAATACACATGCATTTGCTTCTGGTCTCTCAGGCAATTCTTCAGCAAATGCCTTCTGGAGCGTCTGTGATGGAGTGGTTCACGTGGAAGGTGTAGAAGCCAGAAAGATAGTCAGGACACTGTACCTATGCCCAAAAGTACTTACCAATGAAGAGAACCAAGATGCCAATGACACAGAGCAGCCCCCACCCCCGATGTGGGATGGAATAACACAAAGCTCAGTCTCTAGGGAAGACCAGGAACAGTTTTGCTTTTCCACGTGAATGAGGGACTCTAA
>NW_027410552.1:0-1080 GCF_003265705.2 Callorhinus ursinus | reverse complement strand
ACCAGACTGACCCTGCAGTCCTTAGGCCTCCCGATTGTGATGTAAAGCTTTGACATACGTATTTGTTAAGAATTAAGGTTATGGGAGTTACTGTGTCTCCCAGCAGGCAGTTTCTCAGTGAGGCTGCCTGGTTTCAGAGGTTCACATGCATGATTCAGGGACTTTGGCCTCCAGAAAGTCTGACATGTGTGGATTTGTGGTGTGGAATAATCCTTGAGCCTCCCACTGTTTCAGTGAGCGATACTTTCCTTATCATCCTCACATTTCCTCTCTGTTCTTCATGAAGGAGAGAGAAGAGACTGGAGAATGAGCCACTTTGTTCTTTGGGGAGGAGCGATTAATGTGGGGGGCAGGTGTGAGTCCGGGGCTCCTTCCTCCCAGGGAGAAGAGTGAGGTCTGTGTGCCTTCCAGTCTCTGAGATGCGAGGACCCAATATCCAAGGCAGGAGCCTTGAGTTTCCTACCAACAGCGAAGTTGTTTCTTCAGCAAGTGGGAGAGTGCCTTGCCATCATGGGAAAACAGCAAGAGCACTGGAATGGCAGATGCAGCCCGTGACCCTAAGTGACCCCTTCCTTCCTTGGGCTTCAGATCCAAAGCCGTGCAGTCAGTCACGAGTGATGTGGAATCTGCTGCTTTTCCAGCCTGGCATCTCTTCTCACGTCCAAGTCCAGCACCCCAGCTTGCCTTTGGGAACCCCATGTCACCTGCCTATCATCCAGACAGTTCCAGAGGGCAGACACCACTTTCCACCCACTTCAGAGATGGGTGTATGATCCAAGTCAACCCAAACCCTTGCTCTATTTTCTGGGTGCTCTGATGGCTTCAAGGATGAGAGTGTGACCCAAGCCGGGCCAAAGACACTTAAAGCCATGACTTTTCATGGAACCCAAGGGAAAGAGAAATCCTTCCCATTAGAATGGATGGTGAGTGTGTGTCAGCCTGCATTTGTGGGAGGCCCCAGATGCAGTCAGAGAGACTGTGCCTATGAATGGGGCCACCCCAGAGCACTGAGCAGGATGGAGGGTTGGAGAGCGTCTAGGTCATATTGTGAGAGTGTGAGCCTTTGGGCCTGCCAGGTCC
>NW_027410551.1:513-1080 GCF_003265705.2 Callorhinus ursinus | reverse complement strand
CAATGAGAAGAGGGGATCACCCAACCAGCAGATCAGACACATACCAACTCATCAGCAGAATCAGTTCCCTGACCACTGCCCAACACCACCACCAAATACAAAATGAGAAGAGTTCAGCTTCACGTAATTTATCAAGTTAGGTAATTTAAAAATAAACTAGTTTAATTTCAGTACTTAAGTAGTGACTCTTTTCCATGTTTCGAACTTCATATAATGGCGTGTACCGTGTGTCCTTCAGTAATTTGATTTCTGGCTCAATATAACGTTAAGATAATTTTTTAAATATTGATACATGTAACTCCAGTCCATTTATTTTCATTGCTTTATGACACTACACTGCATAAATATAACACAATAAATCCACTCTCCTGTTGATGGACATTTAGACTAATTTTAAACAGGACAAAACTGCTTCCAGAGAAATGATATTCTGTTCTATCCTAAATACTGTGCACACCAAAAAGACACTACAGAAAGATTCCCAAGAGGCCTGCCTTTCTTAGACCCTCCCCAACAACCTCAAACCAATATGACCTCTTTGTACCCCAATTCATATTCGACTATTTT
>NW_027410551.1:0-413 GCF_003265705.2 Callorhinus ursinus | reverse complement strand
TAAATACTGTGCACACCAAAAAGACATTACAGAAAGATTCCCAAGAGACCTGCCTTTCTTACACCCTCCCCAACAACCTCAAACCTATATGACCTCTTTGTACCCCAATTCATATTCGACTATTTTAGTGAGATAGCTCCGATCTGTAGAACAGGAAGAAGCTTATTTATCAAGGATCAAAATGATAAAGGTTAATTCTTTACAGAGCCAAAGCCAAGGGGCTGGTGAAGGTGAAATACAGAAAGGCAAGAAAATTCTCCCACTACCTTTTATTATTCCACTGGTTTTTAAACGAACATTTTCCTAAAACAGCAACTGCGAGTTTTAAATCTCCACAAAGTTAATCACTGTTTTAAAAACTATGTTAGTAACTATCCTTTTCATCTCCAAATTTATGGTCTATGGAATAAGAA
>NW_027410550.1:593-1080 GCF_003265705.2 Callorhinus ursinus | reverse complement strand
CCATGTCCTCGGCCATATCACACAGGATTCAACCTTTCCAGCTGCTACGTTCCAAACCTTGGCAGCTTTTCTACTTGTGGACTTGCACCATTTGTTTTCTCACATCTCTGATTTCTTAGGTGTTGAGAATGATTCGATATCATCATAGTTGTATTCAAGGGACAAGACAAATTTAGGCACCCCTGTGTCTCCACCATCTTAACTTAGGCACATACATTTGAAGGACCAGATTTCTGATTCTGATTGGCGGGATAAGATTTAGGCCTGGTACAAAGGACTCCTTGTCCCCAAGGCATCCCTCCCTCACACATGCCCAGCAGATGAGCAGAAGTACCCCACAAGCTCAGGATGCTCTCCTATCTTGAACCCATGCAACATCACCTGCTCCAGGACCCTGCTGGGCACCACAGATACTGAGGTGCCTGACCTTGATGCCTGCCAGGAGCAAGGCTCAACAGCACCCCAGTGTTTGCTCAGCATCCCTAAC
>NW_027410550.1:0-493 GCF_003265705.2 Callorhinus ursinus | reverse complement strand
TATTCAAGGGACAAGACAAATTTAGGCACCCCTGTGTCTCCACCATCTTAACTTAGACACATACACTTGAAGGACCAGATTTCTGATTCTGATTGGCGGGATAAGATTTAGGCCTGGTACAAAGGACTCCTTGTCCCCAAGGCATCCCTCCCTCACACATGCCCAGCAGATGAGCAGAAGGGCCCCACAAGCTCAGGATGCTCTCCTATCTTGAACCCATGCAACATCACCTGTTCCAGTACCCTGCTGGGCCCCACAGATACTGAGGTGCCTGAACTTGATGCCTTCCAGGAGCAAGGCTCAACAGCACCCCGGTGTTTGCTCAGCATCCCTAACACTAACAGCAGTCTTTAGTTGTGGGTTGGAATAAAGATTCAGGAACAGAGAGGGGCTGGATTTTTGCAACATACTAGTTTCTAACTCACGTTTCCTATTGGTTTCTAATCTAACTGTTTTTTAGGTGTAATCGGACTAGATCTAAATATGGCCACAT
>NW_027410549.1:0-1081 GCF_003265705.2 Callorhinus ursinus | reverse complement strand
ACAAAAGACTCCACCCCAAAACTGCTAGAACTCATACAGGAACTCAGCAAAGTGGCAGGATATAAAATCAATGCACAGAAATCAGTGGCATTCCTATACACCAACAACAAGACAGAAGAAAGACAAATTAAGGAGTCAATCCCATTTACAATTGCACCCAAAACCATAAGATACCTAGGAATAATTCTAACCAAGGAGGCAAAGGATCTGTACTCAGAAAACTATAAAATACTCATGAAAGAAATTGAGGAAGACACAAAGAAATGGAAAAACGTTCCATGCTCATGGATTGGAAGAACAAATGTTGTGAAGATGTCAATGCTACTTAGAGCAATCTCTACATTAATCCCTATCAAATACCATCCACTTTTTTCAAAAAAATTGCACAAATAATCCTCAAATTTGCATGGAACCAGAAAAGACCCCAAATAGCCAGAGGAATGTTGAAAAAGAAAAACAAAGCTGGCGGCATCAGAATTCTGGACTTCAAGCTCTATTACAAAGCCGTAATCATCAAGAAAGTATGGTCCTGGCACAAAAACAGACACATAGCTCAATGGAACAGAATCGAGAGCCCAGAAATGGACCCTCAACTCTATGGTCAACTCATCTTCGACAAAGCAGGAAAGAATGTCCAATGGAAAAAAGACAGTCTCTTCAACAAATGGTGTTGTGAAAATTGGACACCACATGCAGAAGAATGAAACTGGACCATTTCCTTACACCACACACAAAAATAGACTCCAAATGGTTGAAAGACCTAAACGTGAGATAGGAGTCCGTCAAAATCCTAAAGGAGAACACAGGCAGCAACCTCTTCGACCTCAGCTGCAGCAACTTCTTCCTAGAAACATCACTAAAGGCAAGAGAAGCAAGGGCAAAAATGAACTATTGGGACTTCATCAAGATAAAAAGATTTTGCACAGCAAAAGACAGTCAACAAAATCTAAAGACAACTGAGAGAATGGGAGAAGATATTTGCAAATGACATATCAGATAAAGGGCTAGTATCCAAAATCTATAAAGAACTTATCAAACTCAACACCCAAAGAACAACTAATCCAATCACGAAATGGGCAGA
>NW_027410548.1:0-1081 GCF_003265705.2 Callorhinus ursinus | reverse complement strand
TTATCAGTAAACTTGCTGCATGTAGTACTTTTGTATAAGTTATTCCCGAAAGTAGAAGAATAAGATCTCTTTTTAAAAATGAATTTTAGGGGTGCCTGGGTGGCTTAGTGCATTAAGCATCTGCCTTCGGCTCAGGTCATGATTCCAGGGTCCTGAGATCAAGCCCCACGTTGGACACTCTGCTCAGTGGGGAGCCTGCTTCTCCCTCTCCCTCTCCGTCTGCTGCTCCCCCTGCTTGTGCTTGCTCTCTCTCTGTCAAATAAATGAAATCGTTTAAAAAAAAAAGAAAAGACAGTTACTTTAAAAAAAATAAAAATGCATTTTATTACAATATAACATACATCCATAGATGTCTATGAATGATACTTGTAGAGTTTCGTGAACCTTCCCAAAGCACTTGAAAATGCCTCTCCCATGCCCCCCTCCCCCCATTACTACCTCAAATGACAACCACTCTCAGAAGTTCTATCATTAGGGTTCTTTCGGATTGTTTTGAGCTTTATGTAAATGTAATCAAGGAGGATGCTTTCTTTTGTGCCCGACTCCTTTTACTCATCATTATGTTTGGGGGAGGCGTTCATGTTCTGTGTGGTTGTCGTGGGTGCTGAACTGTGAGAAGAAACTGTGATGTATCCATTGTGTGTTGATGGGCAGCCGGCATGCCTATTCTGATGAGCACTGCCATGAACTTGCTTATGTGTCTGTGGTGCACCTGTGCACACACTTCTGTCGAGTGGATTCCACTGAGGAGTGCACTTGCTGATTGTTTTAGGTCACAGTGCCCAGGAACAGAGCCTGAGAGGGGGTTGCTGTGCAGGTGATTTATGGAAAGATTGTTCTCGAGGAGCCTGTGAGGGAGTGAGGGAGGAGCAGGGCCAGGGGAAGGAGCCAATCCAACCTGTAGATTTGATTGGAGTCCACCTCAGTCTGACTCCATGGGGAACTCTGGAGGGTGAATGGCGCTGCCAAGTCACCCCTGGAGGACTTTTATAACTTGTGATCAGCCAGGCATTGGTTGTGGACCTTCCCCAAGGGGTGGTCATCACACTGTGGGCATTTGCAGACGAGATGGCTCCCATCA
>NW_027410547.1:0-1081 GCF_003265705.2 Callorhinus ursinus | reverse complement strand
GAAACCATTGCATTTCCTAAAGCCCAAAGCCTCGGAAGGTCCGAGTGCGGCTGACCTTGCGGGGGGCCAGGAACAGCTCTGCAGGCAGGGTTGGTGCAGGAAGGGAAGGGGCAGGGCTCTGGGGGTGGTCTGCAGCCAGAGGCGTCCGCGGAATGGGCCGGGTGTGTGCCTGGGGCGGACCCTGCCCATAACCCCGGCCCTTGCCTGCAGCGCCGAGCCAGGTGCTGGCTTGAGGAGGGACCTCCTGGACAGCCTGCGGTCGCAGGGAGCCCCGGGCGTGAGGGCGGGTTGGCCGGTAGAGGCAGGCGCGGCATCCAATGGGCTCGGGGCACCACCCTCCCCGACCAGTCACCGCGTGGGGGTGGAGATACCTCTGCGGGAGGACCCGGAGCTGCCCCGGGGTTGCAGAGGTCGGGTAGCTCGGCCCGCTCCCAGAGAGTTCACCTGTGGCGTTCCCGGCTGGGTGAGAGCGCGCTGTGGGCTGGGGTGGGGGTCCCGGGGACAGGGTGCGCCCTGGGTGGGAGTTGGGGGTTCTCGAAGGCGGCGGGGAGCGAGCTAATCCCGCGAACTCAGATGAGTTTTCTTTTTCCCTTGAAAGCCCTTCAACTGGCCGTATCCCCCAGCCCCGTGAACTCCAGGCCCCCGCTCACCCGAGTTTTTGGGGGATGGGTTGCGGACATTTCAGGGTTTGCCTCGTTCCCCTGGAAGAGTGCACGTAAGGACCGCACACAGTCCCCAACTTCAGTGGGGTGCCCCCTGTCCCCTGGCACAGTGCAGGTAATGGACCTTGAGCAGCACCCCGAGTTCAGCAGGGTGTCCCCTGTTCCCCCAGGCACAGGTGTGGTGGTAACAAGCCCCAGAGCCGTCCCCCAACTTCAGCATTTTGCCCCATGTACCCCAGGGATAGTGGTAATGGGTTGTCAGGATGGTACAGGAGGGTCTTCCAGGTGGGGGCCTGGAGGCTGGTGTAAACCAGACCCCACTCAAGTTGCATGAGGAACAGATGAGTTGAGGTGTTCATTTGGAAGAGTAATTTCGCTTTTCCAAAAATGTCAAAGTCATTGGTCTACTTTAGAATGAA
>NW_027410546.1:0-1081 GCF_003265705.2 Callorhinus ursinus | reverse complement strand
TGAATGCTTTCTGGAGTCCAAACAGTGAGGTTTCCTTCTGGGTGTAGGCTGAGTCTTCTGGTACTTCTCAGGTGGTCCCAATTCCTGGGGCTTTGGAAACAGGCCTCTGAGGACTGACTCCTGAGAAGCAAACCTAGGTTATGGTAGGGCCTTAGGGGCTTGGCCGGCTGAATCTACGGGCACTATGGCTAGCTTCCTGGGGGTCTGAGTTGAGGCCATCTGTTGGGGTGAGTGTGAAGCTCATGGTTTGCGGCAAGGGGGCCAATGAAAGTGCAGGTGTGCTTTAATGTGCATACAGTGTACTCCTGCTCTGAACGCTTCCTGTAGTTCCAAATGGTGTGGTTTCCTTCTTGGTGACAGGCTGAGTCTTCTGGTATTGCTCAGGTGTCCCATTTCCTGGGGCTTTGGAGCCAGGCCTCTGGGGACAGATCCCTGAGAAGCCAACCTAGGGTTAGGAAAATGGCCTAGGGTTATTTCAGCCACATCTGCCAACACTGTGTCATGCTTCCCAGGGCTCTGAGTTGGGGCATGGGTCAGACTGAGTGTCAGGCTCAGGGTATGCCACCAGGGGACCCCTGAATGTGGGGTTTCACTGGGATGGGCAAGTAGGGTTCTCCTGCTCTGAATGCTTTCCAGGTTTCCAAATGGCACAGTTTCCTTCTGGGTGGCAGGCTGAGTTCTTTGGTATTTCCCATGTGTCACCAATCCCTGGGGCTTTATTGCCAGGCCTCTGGAGACAGAGCCCACAGAAGCAAACCCTGAGTAAGGGTTAGGGCCTACGGGTGTGGCAGGCCCAATCAGCTTGCGCCGTGGAATGCTTCCCAGGGGCATGAGTTGACCACGTGGGTCACAGTGAGATTAAAGTCAGGGTTTGCAGCCACTGAGAGTAGGGGTACGCTGGGATAGGCATGCAGAGTTTTCCTACTCTGAATGTTTTCTCGAGTTCCAATTAGTGTGTTTTCCATCTGGGTGGCAGGTTGAGTCCTCTCGTAGTGCACTGGTGTCCCGTATCCCTGAGGCTTTGGAGCCAGGTCTCTGGGGAAAGAAACCTCAGAAGCCTTCCTAGGATTAGGGTTAGGCC
>NW_027410545.1:0-1081 GCF_003265705.2 Callorhinus ursinus | reverse complement strand
AAGGAAAACTTCCAAATTCATTCTGATGAGGCCAATATCACCCTGATACCAAAACCAGACAAAGACACTACAAAAAAGAGAACACAGGCCAATATCTCTCATGCAGAAGTCCTCAACAAAATATTAGCAAACTGAATCCAACAGTACGTTAATAAAAAAATCATACACCACAATCGAGTGGGATTTATTCTCAGGATGCAAGGGTGGTTCAACAGTCCCCAAACAATCAACATGATATGTCACATCACTGAGAGAAAGGATAAAAACCATATGATCATTTCAATAGATGCAGAAAACCCATTCAACAAAGTACAACATCCATGCATGATAAAAACTCTCTGTTAAGTAGGGCTACAGGGAATATACCTCAACATAATGAAGAACTTATATGAAAAATCCACAGTCAACATCATAATCAACGGTGAAACAACAGAACTACCCTTTGATCCAGTAATTGTACTACTGGGTATTTCCCTGAAAACACAAAAACACTAATTCAAAAGGATACATGCATTCCTATGTTTACTGCAGCATTATTTACAATAGCCAAAATACGGAAGCAGTCCAATGTCCATCAACAGATGAATGGATAAAGAAGTGGTATGAGTGTACACACACACACACGCGCGCACACACACACACACAATGGAATATTATTCAGTTATAAAAAGTAATGAAATCTTGCCATTTGCAACGGCATGGATGGAGCTAGAGAGTATAATGTTAAGCAAAGCAAAATAAGTCAGTCAGAGAAATACAAATACCATATGATTTCACTCACAGGTAGAATTTTAGAAACAAAACAAACCATCAAGGGAAAAAAAAAGAGAGGAAAGAGAGAGAGAGACAAACCAAGAAAGAGAGTCTTAACTATGAGAATAAACTGATGGTTACCAGTTGGGGAGGTGGGTGGTGGGTGAAACAGGTGATGGGGATTAAAGAGTACACTTATCATGGTGGAAAAATAAAATAAAATAAAGAAAAAGAGGAGGGAAAAGAAACAGGTTATTTCTATCTTATATAAAGTTTTGCAGAGAATAGAAAAAGAGAGAAAATTACCCTTATAAGGCTTGTTAACCAA
>NW_027410544.1:0-1081 GCF_003265705.2 Callorhinus ursinus | reverse complement strand
TGAATGTGTAGATTGCTGTAGGTAGCATTGACATCTTCACAATGTTGGTTCTCCCAATCCATGAGCATGGGACGTTTTTCCATTTCTTTTTGCCTTCTTCAATTTCTTTCATGAGTATTTTGTAGTTTTCTGAATACAGATCCGTTGCCTCTTTGGTTAAATTGATTCCTAGGTATCTTATGGTTTGGGGTGCAATTTTAAATGGGATCGACTCCTTGATTTGTCTCTCTTCTGTCTTGTTGTTGGTGTATAGGAATGCCACTGATTTCTGTGTATTGATTTTATGTCCTGCTACTTTACTGAATTCCTGTATGAGTTCTAGCAGTTTTGGGGTGGAGTCTTTTGGATTTTCCACATACAGTATCATATCATCTTCAAAGAGTGAGAGTTTGATTTCCTCTTTGCCGATTTGGATGCCTTTGATTTCTCTTTGTTGTCTGATTGCTGTGGCAAGACTTCTAATACTATGTTGAATAGCAGTGGTGATAGTGGACATCCCTGCCGCGTTCCTGACCTTAGGGGAAAAGCTGTCAGCCTTTCCCCATTGAGAATGATATTCGCTGTCGGTTTTTCATAGATGGCTTTTATGATATTGAGGTATGTACCCTCTATCCCTATACTCTGAAGAGTTTTGATCAAGAAAGGATGATGTACTTTGTCAAATACTTTATCTGCATCTATTGAGAAGATCATATGATTCTTGTTCTATCTTTTGTTAATGTATTGTATCACATTGACTGATTTGCGGATGTTGAACCAGCCTTGCAGCCCAGGGATAAAACCCACTTGGTTGTGGTGAATAATCCTTTTAATGTACTGTTGGATCCTATTGGCTAGTATTTTGGTGAGAATTTTTGCATCCATGTTCATCAAAGTCAGTTGCATATCTATATACTAACAGTGAGATAGAAGAAAGAGAATTTAAGGAAACGATCTTATTTAGAATTACACAAAAACCAATGAGATACCCAGGAATAAACCTAACCAAAGTGATCAAAGATCTATACTCTGAAAAGCATAGAAATTTATAACTGAAATTGAGGAAGACACAAATAAATGGAAAAATATTCCATGCTTAAGG
>NW_027410543.1:0-1081 GCF_003265705.2 Callorhinus ursinus | reverse complement strand
GTTGCAAGAAGCCCCAGAGTCCTCCCCCAAATTCAGCATTGTGCCCAGAGGGGCCTGGTGGTGGTCATGGGCTGTCAAGAAGGTATAGGTGGATCCTTCAGGTTGGGCCTGGAGGCTGGAGTAAAACAGTTCGCACTCAAGTTGCTTGAGGAACAGATGAGTTGAGTTGTTCATTTGGAAGAGTAATTTCGCTTTTCAAAAAAGGTCAAAGTCATTGGTCTACTTTAGAATGAAGATAATGACTTCTTAGAAACAAGTGTCTTTCCCCTTCTCTCAGAAATTGAAGCAGGTGTGTAGCCATAGTTCAGAGGACCTACTTATCCCCAGCTGACAGCACTTATCTGCTCTGGATCTAGGAGACTCAAGTTTTTGAACATCAGCCTGTGAGTCAGTGATGTAGCATTTCACAGGATGTCAGGGTTCTGAGAAGCATCAGTTCCATTTGGAAGAGTGTGTTCTTCCTTTCAGGATTGGCGCTCAAATTTCTCATGAACCCCAAACTTCCGTGGAGTTCCTCTTTTCTCTAGTTGACCCAGGGTTAGGGTTAGATTTGGGTAGCTGTTAGGGCTTGAGTTAGGGTACGGGAGAGGGTTAGGGTACGGGATAGAGTTAGGGTACGTGTTAGGGTAGGGGTTAGAGATAGGGTACGTGTTAGGGCACGGTTTACGGTACAGGGTAGGGTTTAGGTTTAGGTTTCCATTTATGCTACGGTTTACGGTTAGGGTACGCTTTAGGTTTAGGGTTCGTTGTAGGGATAGGGTTAGGGGTTATGGTTTGGGTAGGTGTTAGTGTTAGGGTACTTGTTAGTTTTAGGTTACTGGTTAATAGTAGTTTTGGGACCTCTACATATGTTCCGTGCCTGCTATCACAGGAGGCTCGTGTAAACCTGGCATTGCAAGAATGAGCCAGGGCCTGGGCTTCCATGGAAAACAGCTCAGAGGGGCTTGAATCTGCTCTGGGGACCAGGCAAACCCATCCCCCTCCTGCTTGTGTTCCAGCCCTCGTGGGAATGTAGTCATGAACTGATTCTGTCTTTGTCCTCTCCCAACACAGACTTCCAGGGGCTCCCATTACGGTTAGG
>NW_027410542.1:0-1081 GCF_003265705.2 Callorhinus ursinus | reverse complement strand
TTCTCTCTTTAAAATTTTGGGATATGGGGCAGAGCAAGGTGGCGGAGGAGTAGGAGACCTAGATTTCGTCTGGTCTCAGGAATTCAGCTGAATAGGGAGCGAAACATTCTGAACACCAACGAACTGAACAGGAGATCGAAGAGGAGAGTGGCAACAACTCTCTGAACAGAGAGGCGACCACTTATTGGAAGGCAGGACATGAAAAGTGAATCCGAGGCGATATTCGGGAGGATAGACGGCGGGGGAGGGCGCCTCCACTGGCCGCTTCTGGCAAGTGATAGAGCCGCGGAGCACAAAATCGGACCTTTTAGAAGTTGGCTCCACTGAGGGACATCGCTGCAGTGGCTAAGCATGGGGAGGAATCCTCCCAGGACAGTGTGGTCTCAGGACACTTGGGGTCACAGAAAGACCGGGGGTGCCTGAGTGCACCAGAGCTCCCAGGTATCGGAGCAGGGAAGCCGGCTGCAGAGACAGAGACGAGGTGCGGACTCTCAGCTTGGGGTTGCCATAAACTGTGATCCACGGCCCAGGGCCACTGTTCCTCCAGCAGGGACCCCATAAGCGGCAGAGCTGGGGAGACTCCCCTTCCTCCCCCGGGAGGAGCGGCGCGGGAGCGCACCGCAGGGATCTGCAGGGTTTGGAGACTCCACACGGGGTCAGGTGCCAGAGATAGAAAGGCTCGGTCACAGGCCGGGTGAGCATGGAGTGCGGCCGGAGACCGGGGAGATGGGAGTGACTTTTTTTCTCTGAGGGCGCACTGAGGAGCAGGGCCCCGAGTTCTCAACTCCTCCGGGTGGAGATTGGGAGGCCACCATTTTCGCCCTGGTCCTCCAAAGCTGTATCGAGAGCTTCCAGGGAACAAAAGCTCCTGAGAGCAAACCCGAGCAGCTTGCTTAGCCTGGACCGACAAGGTCAGGGCAATTCCACCTCCAGCAAAGACATTTGGAAACCAGAGCCACAGGCCCCTCCCCCAGAAGGTCAACACGAACAGCCAGCAAGCCAAGACCAAGTATACTGATCAAGGAGAGCGGGAGAACTCCAGTGCTAGGGGAATACTGCACATAGAATTCATGGCTTTTTT
>NW_027410541.1:0-1081 GCF_003265705.2 Callorhinus ursinus | reverse complement strand
GTTATCCTGGTGATGGGTATTGAGGAGGGCACGTTCTGCATGGAGCACTGGGTGTTATGAACAAACAATGAATCAGGGAACACTGCACCAAAAACTAATGATGTAATATATGGTGATTAACATAACAATAAAAAAATAAAAAAAAAATGGGGGCACTAACTGCTAGGATAAATGAGGCAGAAGAGAGAATCAGCGATATAGACGACCAAATGATGGAAAATAAAGAGGCTGAGAAAAAACTAAACAACTACAGGATCACGAGAGCAGAATTCGAGAGATAAGCGATACGATAAGACGAAACAACATTAGAATAATGTGGATCCAGAAGAAGAAGAAAGAGAGAGAGGGGCAGAAGGTATATTGGAGCAAATAATAGCAGAGAACTTCCCTAATGTGGGGAAGGAAACAGGCATCAAAGTCCAGGAGGCACAGAGAACCCCTCTCAAAATCAATAATAATAGGTCAACACCCCGACATCTAATAGTAAAACTTACGAGTCTCAGAGACAAAGAGAAAATCCTGAAAGCAGCTCGGGAGAAGAGATATGTTACTTACAATGGTAGAATCATTAGATTGGCAACAGACCTATCCACAGGGAACTGGCAGGCCAAAGAGACTGGCATGATATCTTTAGAGCACTAAACGAGAAAAATATGCAGCCAAGAATACTATATCCAGCTAGACTGTCATTGAAAATAGAAGGAGAGATAAAAAGCTTCCAGGACAAACAAAAACTAAAGGAATTTGCAAACACGAAACCAGCCCTCCAAGAAATATTGAAAGGGGTCCTCTAAGCAAAGAGAAAGCCTAAAAGCAGCAAAGATCAGAAAGGAACACAGACAATATACAGTCACAGTCACCTTACAGGCAATACAATAGCACTAAATTCATACCTTTCCATAGTTACCCTGATTGTAAATGGGCTCAATGCCCCAATCAAAAGCCACAGGCTACGAGATTGGATTAAAAAAGAAGACCCATCAATATGCTGTCTGCAAGAGACTCATTTCAGAGCCAAAGACACCCCCAGATTGAAAGTGAGGGGGTGGAAAAGCATTTACCATGCTAATGGACACCGAAA
>NW_027410540.1:0-1081 GCF_003265705.2 Callorhinus ursinus | reverse complement strand
CGTTGCTTGTTTGTTTTGTATCTTGTATTCCACATATAAGTGAAATCATAGGGTATTTGCCTTTCTCTGACTTACTTGGCTTAGCATTATACTCTCTAGATGCATGTCATTGCAAATGGCAAGATTCCATTCTCCTTGAGGGCTGAGGAATATTCCATTGTGTATATATACCACTTCTTCTTTATCCATTCATCAGTCGATGGACACACGAGGTGCTTTAGTAATTTGGTGATTTCAGATAATCCTGCTATAAACCTAGTGGTACATATAACCTTTTGATTTAGTTTTCTGGGTTTTTTTTGGTGGGTTTTTGTTGTTGTTGTTTGTTTGTTTGTTTGTGATTTGTTTTGTTTTGTTTTTGTATTTTGGGGGTAAATACACCATATTGCAAATCGTGGATTGTATGGTAGTTCTATTATTAACTTTTTGAGGAACTTCCATACTGTTTTCCACAGTGGCTGCACTAGTTTGGAATCCCACCAGATGTGTAACAGTGTTCCTCTTTCTCTGCATCCTCACCAACATTTATTTTTTTTTATTTCCTCTGTTGTTTATTTTAGCTATTCTGACTAGTGTGTGGGGGTATCTCTGCTTCGTTCTGGCTTGCATTTCCCTGATGATGAATGATGTTGAGCATCTTTTCCTGTGTCTGTTGGCCATCTGGATGTCTTCTATGGAAAATATTCATGCCTTCAGCTCAACATTTGATGGGATTGATTATTTGGATTTTTGGTATTGGGTTCTGTAAGTTCTTTATATATTCTGGACTTTAACCCTTCCAATAATTTAAAGATCGAAATTGTATTAAATTCTCAAAATGATCTATAATCCATTACTTTTTTATTTTCGTTGTTGACTGACATATTTAGCAACTTAGTCTCGGGAATATTTGGAGACTTTTTTAATGCTCATGAAGATGGGCATATACATTCATGAATTCATTCCTTATAGTGAAGGAATCTCTCTCAGTCAGAACTTCCAACATGAGGACAGAGGTACTTTTCAATTTCAAAAAAAAAAAAAAAAGAACTCTATCTTTCTTCTTTTGAGCCATTAGCCAACAGTGGTCCCATACACACCA
>NW_027410539.1:0-1081 GCF_003265705.2 Callorhinus ursinus | reverse complement strand
TGAGATGCATTCTTTCTCAAGATCAGATGGCGTGGGCACGGCCTACTATGCTCTAGGGTCTGTTCAGGGCAGAAAGAGCTTTCTTCAAGGAATAATGCTCCAAACACCCATTCGAAACATTTGATCCGCAGCTGGGAGTTGCAGCCTGGTTCCCCTGAATCACTGCTGCCTCCAGGCACTGATGGAAATGGCGGAAAACCTCCAATGTCAGAAGCTTCCCTCTCCGTGGGGAAAGCTGAAAAGATTGGGTGTAGGCATGGCCAGAGGATTTGGGAGGGAGCTCGCCTCCATTCCTGGGGCAAGGGGAGCTGAAGTTAGACACCTCAGTCCCACATAACTTTCATTCCCATTGGAAGTGTTGATCTTTGGTTTTCCTTGAAGCCATCCCATCCTCTTGCCGTTTTGGTAGCTACGTGGTTTCACAGGGAGGAATACTCTGGGTGGCATCTCCCAAGCCGTGTGTCCACCAAACACCCAGGGTTGGTGGCACGTTCCCATTGAGATCCTGGCCTAGGGGAGAGCACTGTGTCTGAGAGCCGAAAGGAAAGTTTGCCCTTCTGCCCCTGAGTGCTTGGATCTTGTCCTGATCTTTGAAATGCTGTGGTTGGCAGCCAGCTTGTCTCCCACCCCTGGCTGCCAGAGATCCCTTCGTTCGAAAGGGCAGACCGTTGACACAGGTGCGGTATGCTCCGGGACCTCTTCATTCTAAAAGGAACTCCTGCTAGGAATGCTCCTCCAATGGCTACTTCCAAATGCATCATCAGCTGGGAGAACCAGTCGGCTAACACTAAAGTGTTTCTGGTTATTTTATGTCCCCCCTCCCCGCCACAGACGGACAGGCAGCAGGAGAGACATCCGATTCCAGAAGCTTTCCCGCTCTTTAGGAAGGAGGAATGAAGGCCTCTTGCTTCTTTGGCTCCCAGGGGGAGGCCCTGGAGTTTTCCCATTGCCAAAGCCAACAGGCCTTTCCTATCCCGGAAACTAACACATTTTGCTAGGTATTTTAGTCTCAACATTGTTCTATTCTCAAGTCAAGGAAAGTCCGCGTTGCCTCACTGTCTGTTTCCATTCCTTTGAACGC
>NW_027410538.1:527-1081 GCF_003265705.2 Callorhinus ursinus | reverse complement strand
CCGGAGGGTGGCAACGCTTTCAGTGTGTCTACGTGAGAGACTTAGGAAACGAGTCCCCGAAATCACGGGGCGAGAGAAACGGCTTCGCGCAGAGGCTCCTCTCGCGCCGGCTCTCGTGTCAAGAAGCCCGCACTCCTCCGGCATGGGTGCGTGTGGATCCCTGAGTGCCAGGCCCCTCCTTCGAAGGCAGAAATCTGTGCAGATACCGTGCCTGGAGCTCCCGCCGGCCACTGGGTTAGAGGACGCGGAACACTGTCTGCTGTGACTGAGAGCTCTGGGAACGGCCTCCCTAAGGCCCAGCCGAGCGAGACAAAGGCCGGGGCCGAAGACCCACCACTTGGCTCACTTCTGGTTTCTGGGCCTCGGTCCGTTGCCCCGTGTGTGAGTGCAGGCCGCAAAACAACCACCTGACTCGGAGGAACCACAAGGGGGAGCTTCCTGGCTTCAGCCAGGATAGCCCTTGCTGAGGGTGGAAGCGTTTTGCTGTATGCCGGAGGGCGTGCGCTTCCAGCGAGTCCAAACCCATTCTCAGAGTGAGACTCAGGCGGCGGCAG
>NW_027410538.1:0-427 GCF_003265705.2 Callorhinus ursinus | reverse complement strand
ACGAACGCGGAGCAAACACAGTGTAGAGAATCCATGCTTCAGCTACCGCCGACCTCCCTGCGGGCGGAAGCAGTGTTCGGAGACCGGGCGCGAAAGCCTGGGGAACGGGTTCCATACGCCCGAGCGGGGTTAGAAACAGGCCTTAGCGGGAGGCACCTCTCGGCTCAGCTCTGGCTACCTGGAGCTGCTAACTAGACAGTGGTCCCCGTGGCTCTGGAGCTCTCGGTGCTCAACCCTGCCTTGGAGGAAAGAAACCTGGGAGCAAAGCACAGCTCAAGCTCCCGTCCCTTCTCCACAGGGTGCGGCCTCCGGTTCACCGGTGCTTGTGTGCCCGCCTGGGGAGTGGGTCCCAGCAGAAGTCCAAGGGAGAAAGCAGCAGGGGCCCAAGGCACCTCTCGGCTCCCCGCCTCCGTCCTGAAGCTAGGTC
>NW_027410537.1:0-1081 GCF_003265705.2 Callorhinus ursinus | reverse complement strand
GCATACACATCAGGTCTTCGGTGCCTCCTAGGCCCTAACCCTATCCCTCGCTGGCTTCTAAGGACTCTGGCCCCAGAGGCCTGGCTCTAAAGCCACAGGGATAGGGGGCACCTTAGCAATACCAGAGGATTCAACCCGTCTCCCAGAAGGAAACTTCCGCATTGTGAACCTGCGGCAAAGGTTTCGCAGTAAAACTCTGCGTGCGCATCCCAGCGAAATGCCACTTTCAATGGCTCCCTGCCTGGAAATCCTGACCTGACTCTCACCCTCACCCACGCCCCAACTCAGATCCCCTGCCCCCCAAAGATAGCCCCAGCGTGGGCAGATAAGGACTGAAACGACACTAGGCCGTAAGCCTATCCCTAGGTTAGGTCCTGAGCTTCTGACCCAAGAAGTCTGGCTTCAAAGCCCCAGGGATGGCAAAAGCTAAGCAACACCAGAGGACTCAGCTTGCCAATAAGAATTCAAAAACACGACTTGGAACTCCGGAGAGCGTTCAGAACTCGAGAACTCTGAATGACCGTCCCAGCCAATGCACAAATTTGGCGCCCTCTGGCAGCCAACCGGAGCCTGAAACTCAACGTTACCCACGGCCTCACTTTAGTCCCAGGGAAGTGCCTGTCATGCCCCGAAGCCGCAAGCCTAACCCAAGGTTGGCTTCTGAGCGCTCTGTCCCCAGAGCCTGGATCCAAAGCCCCAGGGATCTGGGACACCTAACCAGTGCCAGGGGACTCAGCCTGCCACTAAAAGGAAAACGTGCCATAGGGAACTACGGTAAGCATTCCGAGCAGGAGAACTGTGCCCATCCATCCCAATGAACCCCAAGTTCAATATGCCCAGGCTGCAATCCCTGAGCCTGACATTCCGCCGTGACACATGGCTTCAACTCTGACCTCAGGAGTCCCATCACAGCGCCGGCACATCAGCTTTCTCATGCCCCTAAGCCCTAAGCCTAACCCTAGGTTGGCTTCTGAGCGCTCTGTCCCTAGAGCTTGGCTCCAAAGCCCCAGGGCTTTGGGACACCTGACCAGGACCAGAAGATTCTGGCTGCCACTAAAAAGGAAAACGTGCCATTGGGAAC
>NW_027410536.1:376-1082 GCF_003265705.2 Callorhinus ursinus | reverse complement strand
AAGCTGTCAGCCTTTCCCCATTGAGAATGATATTCGCTGTCGGTTTTTCATAGATGGCTTTTATGATATTGAGGTATGTACCCTCTAACCCTATACTCTGAAGAGTTTTGATCAAGAAAGGATGATGTACTTTGTCAAATACTTTATCTGCATCTATTGAGATCATATGATTCTTGTTCTTTCTTTTGTTAATGTATTGTATCACATTGACTGATTTGCGGATGTTGAACCAGGCTTGCAGCCCAGGGATAAAACCCACTTGGTTGTGGTGAATAATCCTTTTAATGTACTGTTGGATCCTATTGGCTAGTATTTTGGTGAGAATTTTTGCATCCATGTTCATCAAAGTCAGTTGTATTTCTATATACTAACAGTGAGATAGAAGAAAGAAAATTTAAGGAAACGATCTTATTTAGAATTACACAAAAACCAATGAGATACCCAGGAATAAACCTAACCAAAGTGATCAAAGATCTATACTCTGAAAACCATAGAAATTTATAACTGAAATTGAGGAAAACACAAATAAATGGAAAAATATTCCATGCTTAAGGATTGGAAAAAAAAATATAGTTAAAATGAATATGCTACCTGGGGGGAGAGACAAGATGGCGGAGGAGTAGGTGACCCTATATCAATTGGTACCCTGTATGTAGCCGGATATTTACCAAACAATTCTGAACACACAAGAAATCAGACTGAGATG
>NW_027410536.1:0-276 GCF_003265705.2 Callorhinus ursinus | reverse complement strand
CAGGAAAATAAGCAGATGGGTGAGGGACCTGCCATAAGCCAGCACAGTGAAGGTGATATAACACTGGCACAAAAGCAGCCGAAGCTGGGGACCAGGGACAGATTCACAGACTGGTAAGCGCTGGGAAAGGACTTTAGTGTAGCCCACAGACAGGATCCAGGAGCTGTGGGTACCCATTCACGAATTGGGGGCTGCTCCTGGTTTTAGAAGCACAAAAGGCAGAGCAATGTCCAGCCCTGGGATTGACCTCTGGGAGAGTTGCTGTGGGTTGCAACA
>NW_027410535.1:0-1082 GCF_003265705.2 Callorhinus ursinus | reverse complement strand
AAACATTCTATCATATGTGGGGATTAAACAGATGTCTAAATAACATGTGGAAACACATGAATCTCAAGAAACACTTTATTTTTCTAAAGTTTACTTATTTAAATCTCTACAACCAACATAGGGATTGAACTCACCACCCCAAGATCAAGAGCCACATCCTCTTCTGACAGAGCCAGCCGGTTGCCTCTAAAATGTTGAATTACATAGAAATAATACAAAACTTAGTGAATTTTATGGGATGCAGAGGCACAGTGCTTACTTGGAAATGTGTTGTGTTGAATGCATGTATGAAGGAAGAAAATTCTAATATCAATAAAAATTCTAATATCAATAATTTACATTCTCATCTCAGGAAATATAAATGCTAGATCAAATTAAGTACATTGTGATAAAAAAGAAGAAAAGAAGATAGGAATAATAAAAATTAGAGGAGAAATCGTGAAATCAATACAGAAAACCAATAAAATGCAAAAAAATATTCTATGAAATCAGGTGATTGGGATTAAGGAGTGCACTTGTTGGGATGAGCGCTAGGTGATTTATGGAAGTGTTGAATCACAATATTGTAAACCTAAAAATAATGCTACACTATATGTTAACTGAGTAGAATTTAAATAAATACTTACAAGAATGATTAATAAAATTAATAAAACTCTAATCAGGCTAATTAATTAAAATGTGAGAGGGAAGACACAATTTCTTAATACCAGATATAAAAGAGGGGACATGATTACTGCTCTCGTTGAAATTAAAAGGATAGTAAAGGAATACTATAAATAACTCTATGGTGAGAAATTTAATAATTTAGTGGAAATGGGCAAATTCTTTGAAAGACACAATTTGCCAAAACCAATTAAGAAGGAATAGACAAAAATGAATAGGTCTGTGTCTATTGAATAAATTGAATAAATAATTAATAACCTCCCAAAACAGAAACACCGGCCCAAGTGGGTTCCTTGGTGAATTTTATTAAAATTTGAAGGAACAGATTCAATTAATTATCTACAATTCCTTTCAGAGCATAAATGCAATTGAAATATTTCTGATTCCTTCTATGATATAACCATTACCCCATTATAATT
>NW_027410534.1:441-1082 GCF_003265705.2 Callorhinus ursinus | reverse complement strand
ATCTCGTCAGCCCCGCAAGTGAAATAACCAAAGCCCACCGCTCAGGTTCTAACAGAAGCAGAATTTCAATGTACTGTTTTGGGGGAAGCCTCCTCGCACTTACGTGGCCTTTGGGGTCCCGAAGGAAAGCCTTCTTTCGTCTCTTTCCCTCAGAGAGAGGAGCTGGCCCAATGTCCCGCCGTCCCCACCGTGTCCCAGTGCTAAGGAAGAGCCACACGCAGGGCCCTGGTGTCAGGAGTGTGGCCGGCCACTGCTCCTCGGCTCCCAGCTAGTGGCCTGGCGGCTGCATGGAAGAGCTAAATTGCTTTCCGGGGAAGGAGTGCTCACTGCCCACACCGCTCACCATCCCCCTGTGCACTCTGCAATCCAGGCCCCGTGCCAGGCTTACGTCAATCACCAGCACTCCACATGTTCCCGCCATGGGAGGTATCATTCAGCACCAACCCATCGCACAGAGGAGGAGAGCGACGCCCAGCGAGGGGAGGTAAAATGGCCCCAGTCCCAGAGCTCCTCAGCAGAGGAGATGGAAAGGCAGCCCTCCAGAGCCCCTCCTAGTCGGCCAGCTCACCTTCACGGTCAAGAAGAGGCCATCATGGATGTCAGGGGCCAGTGCGTGGCTGCTGAGGCAGGCGAGGGCTCAA
>NW_027410534.1:0-341 GCF_003265705.2 Callorhinus ursinus | reverse complement strand
CCTCCCCTCTTATGTGGCCTTGGGGGTCCCCAAGGAAAGCCTTCTTTCGTCTCCTTCCCTCAGAGAGAGGAGCTGGCCCAATGTCCCGCGGTCCCCACCGTGTCCCAGTGCTAAGAAGAGCCAAACGCAGGGCCCTAGTGTCAGGAGTGTGGTCGGCCACTGCTCCTCGGCTCCCAGCTAGTGGCCTGGCGGCTTCATGGAAGACCTAAATTTCTTTACGGGGGAGGAGTGCTCACTGCCCACACCGCTCACCATCCCCCTGTGCACTCTGCAATCCAGGCTCCGTGCCAGGCTTACGTCAATCACCAGCACTCCACATGTTCCCGCCATGGGAGGGATCA
>NW_027410533.1:0-1082 GCF_003265705.2 Callorhinus ursinus | reverse complement strand
GTTCTTCCTCGCATACACACACGTGCACACACGCACAATGCCCACAAAGTTCAAAGACAACAGACTTCCCTCTCTCTCCTATGTCTGAATATTAGAAAGCACGTTAAATAACAAAATGCTGGAACCATGACAAGAAACAGCTAAGACGGACCGCAGTCACCACCTGCAGTCACCTGCATCATTCTGCAATCACAGAATTCCAGATTCATTTCTGAATCTAAAGTCCCACATGAGCTTTAGGTGTAAATTTGGAATTTCCACCAACAGTGGGTGACACGATGTTGTCCTGCTGAGATCTGGTGGCTGATGAAGACAAAAACAAAACTCTGAATTTGTCGTCCCTGCTAGAATAGTGCACGAACTCTTTAAAAAGCGTCGTCCAGGACTTACTCAGGTTTGAATCCCGTGAGGTAACCGCAGTGTCGCACACACACTGGGTCCTTAGGGACGATCGGGAACCGAACTGAGAGCCAGCCAGTGGAATGACTGCGGCCAAGTGTGCAGTTCAGACACCTCTCCTGAGCGAGAGGTAAAAAGAATCCAAGTACAGAACGGCCCCACAATTCAAAGTCTTCGTCAGGGATTTTTGTAAGAGCTGCCAACAATGTCACATTCTCCTGCTAGGCTCTGACCCAGATGCTGTCCATTGGGCTAAACATGAAGAATAAAGTCATCACAAACAGGGAGAAAGCAGTGACAGGGGCAGCAGCAGACACAGAGAAGTCCCACACGGCAAGAGAAGCAGCTTCTCAAGGAACGACACATGCAGCTAACTACACAGCGTCCGTGTCAGGGCACCCGGCTGGCTCCACAGGAAGCACATGACACCCCTGATCTCACGGTCGTGAGTCTGAGCCCCACACTGGGTGCAAAGATAACTAAAACAATAAATCAAAAAACTTAAGAAAATAAATAAAGAATCTCAGTGTTGACTGACATTGCATACCAGTTAAAATACTCTCTGCTTCTAACAAAGCACCCCAAAGATCGGAGCATACTTAAAAGTGGACATGGCTTTCCTTTTCCACAGAAAATATATAGCAGAGAACACTTTTCCCAGAGTATTTCTACAAGAATGTGCT
>NW_027410532.1:0-1082 GCF_003265705.2 Callorhinus ursinus | reverse complement strand
TTCCTTCCTTCCTTCCTTCCTTCCTTCCTTCCTTCCTTCCTTCCTTCATTTCTTGGCTTGTAATGCTTAGGGTGGGAAATTCTCCACAAATAAGACATTGTTTAGATTTAGTTCAATAACTGTGACTAAGACAACTGTAGTAGATATTTAATCTATAATATAAAAGCTGAGCCTCATTTTGCCATAAATATGATTAACATTATATTTATATTTAACAGACTAGAGTCAGACAGAGGAAGAAAAAAAGAATTTATTTATTTAAAAAGATTTTTATTTATTTGAGAGAGAGAGAGAGCAAGCATGAGCGGGGGAGGGGAAGAGGGAGAGGGAGAAGCAGACTCCCCACTGACCAGGGACCTTGATGCAGGGCTCAATCCCAGGACCCTGAGATCATGACCTGAGCCAAAGGCAGATGCTTAACCAGCTGAGCCATCCAGGTGCCCCAATAACTTATTTGAATAGGAGTGAAGTCATTTAGAGACAGGAGCAGCAATATGTTAATAAAAAGATAAGTCCAAGAATATATACTTTTAAGGATTCACTTGATACTCTTTGATTGGTTATGTGTGACTCTTCCTAAATGCTGGTAAGATATTCAAATACTTATTTATTTGCTCTGTGGTATTGGTATTTGTAATATCAATAGAATAAAAACCATATAAAAATAAGTATATGATATACACATACATTTACTGGAATGATTACTGTTAAGTGGGTTTTGAGAGTTGTCTGTTCTGATGCTTATTCTCACTTTCAAATTAGGAAGAAAGAGATTTAATTTCCTTAGCGGAGGAAAGACTTTCTGTAAAAAAAATCACCCAAGTTAAGACTGGCTTAACTGGTGGATCTTTGTACCTTTCATTGCCCAAACTTTAGTGACTTTTTTTGTTTTTTATTAATGGAGGTGATTGACTGGAACAATTTATTACATACCTTTCTTGGCATTTAAGCCATTCTATCAAAATATTCTAAAAATTACATTTCACTTGGTAGTGCACATTAAAAAAATGAGTTTTCTTGAAGGAAAAAAAACTCAGCCCAATTTCATCCTATCTATATGCTTAGCTCATCACTTTACAAGA
>NW_027410531.1:0-1082 GCF_003265705.2 Callorhinus ursinus | reverse complement strand
TTCCTTCCTTCCTTCCTTCCTTCCTTCCTTCCTTCCTTCCTTCCTTCATTTCTTGGCTTGTAATGCTTAGGGTGGGAAATTCTCCACAAATAAGACATTGTTTAGATTTAGTTCAATAACTGTGACTAAGACAACTGTAGTAGATATTTAATCTATAATATAAAAGCTGAGCCTCATTTTGCCATAAATATGATTAACATTATATTTATATTTAACAGACTAGAGTCAGACAGAGGAAGAAAAAAAGAATTTATTTATTTAAAAAGATTTTTATTTATTTGAGAGAGAGAGAGAGCAAGCATGAGCGGGGGAGGGGAAGAGGGAGAGGGAGAAGCAGACTCCCCACTGACCAGGGACCTTGATGCAGGGCTCAATCCCAGGACCCTGAGATCATGACCTGAGCCAAAGGCAGATGCTTAACCAGCTGAGCCATCCAGGTGCCCCAATAACTTATTTGAATAGGAGTGAAGTCATTTAGAGACAGGAGCAGCAATATGTTAATAAAAAGATAAGTCCAAGAATATATACTTTTAAGGATTCACTTGATACTCTTTGATTGGTTATGTGTGACTCTTCCTAAATGCTGGTAAGATATTCAAATACTTATTTATTTGCTCTGTGGTATTGGTATTTGTAATATCAATAGAATAAAAACCATATAAAAATAAGTATATGATATACACATACATTTACTGGAATGATTACTGTTAAGTGGGTTTTGAGAGTTGTCTGTTCTGATGCTTATTCTCACTTTCAAATTAGGAAGAAAGAGATTTAATTTCCTTAGCGGAGGAAAGACTTTCTGTAAAAAAAATCACCCAAGTTAAGACTGGCTTAACTGGTGGATCTTTGTACCTTTCATTGCCCAAACTTTAGTGACTTTTTTTGTTTTTTATTAATGGAGGTGATTGACTGGAACAATTTATTACATACCTTTCTTGGCATTTAAGCCATTCTATCAAAATATTCTAAAAATTACATTTCACTTGGTAGTGCACATTAAAAAAATGAGTTTTCTTGAAGGAAAAAAAACTCAGCCCAATTTCATCCTATCTATATGCTTAGCTCATCACTTTACAAGA
>NW_027410530.1:0-1082 GCF_003265705.2 Callorhinus ursinus | reverse complement strand
CACTTACTTACTATGATGAGCACCGCGTAAGGTATAGGGTTAGGAGGACGCTTATTTTCTGTGATGAGCACCGAGGAAGGTACAGGGTTAAGAGGAAACTTACTTACTGTGATGAGCACCGAGGAAGGTACATGATTAAGAAGACAGTTACTTACTGTAATGAGCACCGAGTAAGGTACACGGTTATGAGTATACTTACTTACTGTGAAGAGCACCGGGTAAGGTACAGGTTTCAGAGGACACTTAATTACTGTGATGAGCACCGAGGAAGGTAAAGAGCTGGAGGACACTTACTTACTCTGATGAGCACGGAGTAAGGTACAGGGGTAGGAGGACAATTACTTACTCTGATGAGCACCGAGTAAGGTACAGGGCTAGGAGGACACCTAATTACTGTAAGGAGCAACGAGTAAGGTACAGGGATAAGAGGACACTTACTTACTGTGGTGAGCACCGAGTAAGGTACAGGGTTAAGAGGACACTTACTTAGTGTGATGAGCACCGAGGATGGTACAGGGTTTAGAGGACACTTACTTAGTGTGATGAGCACCGAGGAAGGTACAAGATTCAGAGGACACTTACTTAGTGTGATGAGCACCGAGGAAGGTATAGGGTTCAGAGGCCACTTACTTAGTGTGATGAGCACCGAGGAAGATAGAGGGTTCAGAGGATAATTACTTACTGTGATGAGCACCGAGGAAGGGACAGGGCTAAGAGGACACTTACTTACTGTGATGAGCACCGAGGAAGGTACAGGGCTAGGAAGACGCTTACTTATTTTGATGAGCACCGAGGAAGGTACAGGATTAAGAGGACAGTTACTTACTGTGATGAGCACCGAGGAAGGTACAGGATTAAGAGGACACTTACTTACTGTGATGAGCACCGAGGAACGTACAGGTTTCAGAGGACACTTACTTACTGTGATGAGTACCGAGGAAGGGACAGGGCTAAGAAGACACTTACTAACTGTGATGACCGAGGAAGGTACAGGGCTAGGATTACACTTACTTACTGTGATGAGCACCGAGTAAAGTACAGGTTTAGGAGGACAGTTACTTTCTGTGATGAGCACCGAGGAA
>NW_027410529.1:0-1082 GCF_003265705.2 Callorhinus ursinus | reverse complement strand
TTCTCTGTGCCTCTTGGATTTTGATGCCTGTTTCCTTCCTCAAATTAAGGAAGTTCTCTGTTATAATTTGCTCCAATATAACCTCTGCCCCCTCTCTCTTTCTTCTTCTTCTGGGGCCCCAATTATTCTAATATTGTTTCATCCTATGGTATCACTTATCTCTCGAATTCTGCCCTCGTGATCCAGTGGTTGTTTCTCTCTCTTTTTCTCAGCCTCTTTATTTTCCATCATTTGGTCTTCTATATCACTAGTTCTCTCTTCTGCCTCATTTATCGTAGCAGTTAGAGCCTACCTTTTTTATTGCACCTCATTAATAGCCTTTTTTATTTCAACTTTGTTAGATTTTAGTTCTTTTATTTGTCCAGAAAGGGTTTCTCTAATATCTTCCATGCTTTTTTCAAGACCAGCTAATATCTTTATAATCATCATTCTGAACTCTAGTACCAAAATCTTACTAATGTCTGTATTGATTAGGTCCCTGGCAGTTGGTACTGCGTCTTGTTCTTTTTATTGGGGTGATTTTTTTCCATCTTGTCATTTTGTCCAGAGGAGAATAGATGAATGAGAGAACAAAATGCTAACAGGGTAACAACGACCCCAGAAAAATATACACCAAACATGTCAGAAGAGCCCTGCAACTGGGGAAAAAGAAAGGGAAAGAAAGAAAAAAGAAAAAAAAGAAAAAGATAAAAAAATATGATCAAATATGATCAGGTTGGTGAATAAATCAGTGCCACACACTAAATTTTGGGCATATTTTGGTCTGTTAGAAGAAAGTGCTTCTGAAAATTTTAAAGAAAGAAAAGCTTATATATGTACAAAAATAAGGGTAAATACGAGGAAGGGATGGAATATGACTGTAAAGATGAAAATTATAAAAGATTTTATAAAAGGACTTGATAAGATAAGAAGTTGGTTGAAAGAAGACAGAAGAGAAATTAAAAAAAAAAGGGAGAGAATGTGATCAGGCAGGAGACTAGAACAAAGCCGTACACTAGAGATTTAGGGTATATTTTGGTCTTTTAGAAGAAACTGTATCCCATAATTTTAAAGAGAGAACAACTTATATATATATATATATA
>NW_027410528.1:404-1082 GCF_003265705.2 Callorhinus ursinus | reverse complement strand
GATTATTTGTTCCATTTCTTTGAAAAAAGTGGATGGTATTTTGATGGGGATTGCATTGAATGTGTAGATTGCTCTAGGTAGCATTGACATCTTCACAATGTTGATTCTCCCAATCCATGAGCATGGAACGTTTTTCCATTTCTTTGTGTCTTCTTCAATTTCTTTCATGAGTATTTTATAGTTTTCTGAGTACAGATCCTTTGCCTCTTTGGTTAGATTTATTCCTAGGTATCTAATGGTTTTGGGTGCAATTGTAAATGGGATAGACTCCTTGATTTGTCTCTCTTCTGTCTTGTTGTTGGTGTATAGGAATGCCACTGATTTCTGTGCATTGATTTTATAGCCTGCTACTTGACTGAATTCCTGTATGAGTTCTAGCAGTTTTGGGGTGGAGTCTTTTGGGTTTTCCACATACAGTATCATATCATCTGCAAAGAGTGAGAGTTTGACTTCCTCTTTGCCGATTTGGATGCCTTTGATTTCTTTTTGTTGTCTGATTGCTGTGGCTAGGACTTCTAATACTATGTTGAATAGCAGTGGTGATAGTGGACATCCCTGCCACGTTCCTGACCTTAGGGGAAAAGCTCTCAGCTTTTCCCCATTGAGAATGATATTCGCTGTAGGTTTTTCATAGATGGCTTTTATGATATTGAGGTATGTACCCTCTATCCCTATACT
>NW_027410528.1:0-304 GCF_003265705.2 Callorhinus ursinus | reverse complement strand
TGTTCTTTCTTTTGTTAATATATTGTATCACGTTGATTGATTTGTGGATGTTGAACCAACCTTGCAGCCCAGGGATAAATCCCACCTGGTCATGGTGAATAATCCTTTTAATGTACTGTTGGATCCTATTGGCTAGTATTTTGGTGAGAATTTTTGCATCCATGTTCATCAAGGATATTGGTCTGTAATTCTCCTTTTTGATGGGGTCTTTGTCTGGTTTGGGGATCAAGGTAATGGTGGCCTCATAAAATGAGTTTGGAAGTTTTCCTTCTATTTCTATTTTTTGGAACAGTTTCAGGAGAAT
>NW_027410527.1:0-1082 GCF_003265705.2 Callorhinus ursinus | reverse complement strand
CTTTCTTTCTTTCTTTCTTTCTTTCTTTCTTTCTTTCTTTTTCTTTCCTTATTTCTTTCTTTCTGTTCAGTTAGCCAACATATACTACATCATTAGATTTTGATGTGGTGTTCACCAACTCATTAGTTGTGTATAACACTACTGTTTTGTTTTACTAACTTCTAGAAGCACAATATTATAGCTTTGGTAATATTTAACTAAGTAACTACAGTAGCTTGACTTAATTAATCATTGTATTTATTTTTCAATTTATCCTACTGTTCTCTTACAATTCATAGATAATATGTATAACATATTTATTTAAATATATACATATTTTTTTCTGTGTAGGTTTACCCATTTCTTTTTTTATTTTTTATTGTTATGTTAATCACCATACATTACATCATTAGTTCTTGATGTAGTGTTCCATGATTCATTGTTTCCGCATAACACCCAGTGCTCCACGCAGAATGTGCCCTTCTTAATACCCATCACCAGGCTAACACATCCCTCCACCCCCCTCCCCTCTAGAACCCTCAGTTTGTTTTCAGAGTCCATCGTCTCTCATGGTTCCTCTCCCCCTCCGACTTACTCCCCTTCATTCTTCCCCTCCTGCTATCTTTTTCTTTTTTTTCTCTTAACATATCTTGCATTATTTGTTTCAGAAGTACAGATCTGTGATTCAACAGTCTTGCACAATTCACAGTGCTCACCATAGCACATACACTACCCAATGTCTATCACCCAGCCACCCCATCCCTCCCACCCCCCACCACTTAGCAACACTCAGTTTCTTCCTGAGATTAAGAATTCCTTAGATCAGTGAGGTCATATGATACATCTCTTTCTCTGATTGACTTATTTCACTCAGCATAACACCCTCCAGTTCCATCCGGTCGTTGCAAAGTGCAAGATCTCATTCCTTTTGATGGCTGCATAATATTCCATTGTGTATATATACCATTTCTTCTTTATCCATTCATCTGTCGATGGACATCTTGGCTCTTTCCACAGTTTGACTATTGTGGACATTGCTGCTATAAACATTGGGGTGCACGTACCCCTTCGGATCCCTACATTTGTATCTTTGTGGTAAATAC
>NW_027410526.1:0-1082 GCF_003265705.2 Callorhinus ursinus | reverse complement strand
TGCTGAAACTTGATCGGTTCTCTGCCACCTGAGATCTAACTTGCCAAATTTCAAAGAGGCACTCAAATTCAGTTTTCATTTTGACAGCAGCCATACAAGCTTTTCTCTATCCCCTTCCCCCAATCTTCCATGGATGACGTCCATGTGTGCCAGCAATCAGGGTGGTCCCTTCTACTTTCCCGAACCCTGGAACCTTATCAGGCCTTTGGGGATGCACGCAAATAGCAGGGTATCTGATGAAACCTTACTCCTTTATGGGACTTATCAATGCCCAGATGGCACACCACTTGATGGCCCATCCCCAATTATTTTGACAGCTTCCTGTGTTAACCCTGCCTTCAGTAGTTCAGAACTGTGGCAGAAGAGGTCTTTAGGAGGACACCGGGACCACTTGAGCCAAGTTCTTGCCCTGGGCAGGTGGATGTGCCCTGCCCCTTCTCCTCTGGATGCAATGTCCCTTTCCAACTCCCACTAGTTTTTTCTCAAGGATTACAGCCCTGACATCAAATCATGGTTTTGAGACTCTGGGGAGTCTGTGTAGGACTGGACCAAGTGGAGGCCCTTTGACAATCACTTCAGATTTTGGCAAGTGGGTGTGGACCTCGAGTTACCATTGGCCACCCAAGATGAGCCTCTTAATTAAATTCCCTTGTCTTGTATTACATTGTTTTCTATTTTTCTTTTCTTTGTTTACATTTATTTTTTATGTATTGGACTTCCAACATTTTTTTATTTGAGTGTTTTCATTTTTCCCTTTCATTTTTATTTTTAATTTTTTAAAATTTTGATTTTGTAAGTGTCCTGGTATTTTCAAACTTCCCCCTGACATTTGGGATTATTTACCCACTTAGTTTGGTGTCTTAAATCCCTTAGCATCTGTGGAGCGTGTTTCCACTGGCACCCTGGCAGGTCCCAGGCTACTTGTGAAGCAACACTTGTGGAGCCAGGCCGGGGACTGAAATAAAAAAGGTTCGATAGTATAATACTACTTATTTATTTATTTTTAAACCTCAAATGTTTATTTTGTCACAATTCTGAAAGTTAGAAATCTGAGATATAGATGTCTGCAGGGTTGATTTCTT
>NW_027410525.1:0-1082 GCF_003265705.2 Callorhinus ursinus | reverse complement strand
GAAAAGAGAAATGACCCAAATCAACAAAATCATGAATGAAAGAGGAGCGATCACAACCAACACCCAGGAAATACAAACAATTATAAGAACATATTATGAGCAACTCTATGCCAGCAAATTAGATAACCTGGGAGAAATGGGTGCATTCCTAGAGATGTATCAACTACCAAAATTGAACCAGGAAGAAATAGGAAACCGGAACAAACCTATAACCACTGAAGAAAGTGAAGCAGTCATCAGAAAATCTCCCAACAAACAAAAGCCCAGGGCCAGATGGCTTCCCAGAGGAATTCTCTCAGACATTTAAAGAAGAATTAATACCTATTCTCCTGAAACTGTTCCCAAAAATAGAAATGGAAGGAAAACTTCCAAACTCATTTTATGAGGCCACCATTACCTTGATCCCAAAACCAGACAAAGACCCCATCAAAAAGGAGAACTACAGACCAATATCCTCGATGAACATGAATGCAAAAATTCTCACCAAAATACTAGCCAATAGGGTCCAACAGTACATTAAAAGGATTATTCACCATGACCAAGTGGGATTTATCCCTGGGCTGCAAGGCTGGTTCAATACCCGCAAATCAATCAACGTGATACAATACATTAACAAAAGAAAGAACAAGAATCATATGATCCTCTCAATAGATGCAGAAAAAGCATTTGACAAAGTACAGCATCCTTTCTTGATCAAAACTCTTCAGAGTATAGGGATAGAGGGTACATACCTCAATATCATAAAAGCCATCTATGAAAAACCTACAGCCAATATCATTCTCAATGGGGAAAAGCTGAGAGCTTTTCCCCTAAGGTCAGGAACACGGCAGGGATGTCCACTCTCACCACTGCTATTCAACATAGTATTAGAAGTCCTAGCCACAGCAATCAGACAACAAAAAGAAATCAAAGACATCCAAATCGGCAAAGAGGAAGTCAAACTCTTACTCTTTGTAGATGATATGATACTGTATGTGGAAAACCCAAAAGACTCCACCCCAAAACTGCTAGAACTCATACAGGAATTCAGTAAAGTAGTAGGATATAAAATCAATGCACAGAAATCAGTGGCATTCCTATAC
>NW_027410524.1:0-935 GCF_003265705.2 Callorhinus ursinus | reverse complement strand
AAATGCTTTTTCTGCATCTATTGAGAGGATCATGATTCTTGTTCTTTTTTTTGTTAATATATTGTATCATGTTGATTGATTTGTGGATGTTGAACCAACTTTGCATCCCAGGGATAAATCCCACTTGGTCATGGTGAATAATCCTTTTAATGTACTGTTGGATCCTATTGGCTAGTATTTTGGTGAGAATTTTTGCATCCATGTTCATCAAGGATATTGGTCTGTAATTCTCCTTTTGGATGGGGTCTTTGTCTGGTTTTGGGATCAAGGTAATGCTGGCCTCATAAAATGAGTTTGGAAGTTTCCCTTCCATTTCTATTTTTTGGAACAGTTTCAGGAGAATAGGTATTAATTCTTCTTTAAATGTTTGATAGAATTCCCCTGGGAAGCCATCTGGCCCTAGGCTTTTGTTTGTTGGGAGATTTTGGATGACTGCTTCAATTTCCTTAGTGGTTATAGGTCTGTTCAGCTTTTCTATTTCTTCCTGGTTCAATTTTGGTAGTTGATACTTCTCTAGGAATGCACGCATTTCTTCCAGGTTATCTAATTTGCTGGCATAGAGTTGCTCATAATATGTTCTTATAATTGTTTCTATTTCTTTGGTGTTGGTTGTGATCTCTCCTCTTTCATTCATGATTTTGTTGATTTGGGTCATTTCTCTTTTCTTTTTGATAAGTCTGGCCAAGGTTTTATCAATTTTGTTAATTCTTTCAAAGAACCAGCTCCTAGTTCCGTTGATCTGTTCTACTGTTCTTTTGGTTTCTAGTTCATTGATTTCTGCTCTTATCTTTATTATTTCTCTTCTCCTGCTGGGTTTAGGCTTTATTTGCTGTTTTTTTCTCTAGCTCCTTTAGGTATAGGGTTAGGTTGTGTATTGAGACCTTTCTTATTTCTTGAGAAAGGCTTGTATTGCTATATACTTTCCTCTCAGGACT
>NW_027410523.1:0-1083 GCF_003265705.2 Callorhinus ursinus | reverse complement strand
ACACTAGTGATTTAGGGTATATTTTGATCTGTTAGAAGAAACTGTATTTCAAAATTTTAAAGAGAGAACAACTTATATATATATGCCAAAAATAAGGGTAACTACTATGAAGGGATAAAATATGACTCTAAAAATGAAAAATAAGAAATTTTTTTTAAGGGATTGATAAGATGTTGGTTGAAAAAGGGAAAAAGAAAAAAAAAACAGTTAACAAATTTAACTTTGATGAACTAATGAATCATGGTAAAAAAAAGCCATGAATTCTATCTGCAGTATTCCCCGAGCGCTGGAGTTCTCCCGTTCTCCTTGATCGGTAAACTTGGTCTTGGCTTGCTGGCTGTTCGTGCTGATCTTCTGGGTGAGGGGCCTGTTGCTGTGGTTTCCAAATGTCTTTGCCGGAGGCTGAATTGCCCCGCCCTTGTCGGGTCGGGCTAAGCAAGCTGCTCGGGTTTGACGTCAGGAGCTTTTGTTCCCTGCAAGCTCTCCGTACAGCCTTGGAGGACCAGGGCAGAAATGGTGGCCTCCCAATCTCCACCCGGAGGAGCTGAGAACTCGGGGCCCCGCTCCTCAGTGCGCCCACAGAGAAAAGCAGTAACTCCCTTGTTCCCGATCTCCGGCTGCTCTCCTTGCTCACCCGGCCTGTCACCAAGCGTTGCTATCTCTGGCACCCGACCCCGTGTGGAGTTTCCAAACCCAGCAGATCCCTGCGGTGCGTCCCCGCGCCGCTCCTCCCCGGGAAGGAAGGGGAGTCTCCCCGGATCTGCTGCCTGTCGGGTCCCTGCTGGAGGAGCAGTGGCCCGACTGGGCCATGGATCACAGTCTATGGCCACCCCAAGCTGAGAGCCCGCGCCTCAGCCCCCTCTCTGCAGCCGGCCTCCCCGCTCCAATACCTGGGAGCTCTGGCGCACTCAGGCACCCGCAGTCTTTCTGTGACCCCGAGGGTCCTGAGACCAAACTGTCCCGGGAGGATTCCACCCCCTGCTTAGCCACTGGAGCCACGGCCCTCAGCGGAGCCGACTTCTAACCATTACGATTTTGTGCTCCGCGACTCTATCACTTGCCAGAAGCGGCTGGCGGAGGCCC
>NW_027410522.1:0-1083 GCF_003265705.2 Callorhinus ursinus | reverse complement strand
TGAAATTTGTGTTGACTATAGCGAGGGGGTGAGCCCATCACATACATCATCTGTCTTCCCTGGGCACAAGTTTATAGCATGCTTTTCCAGACACTGGAGATGGAATTCAGTTGAAGGAGTGGCCACTGTGCATTACTGGGTCCCTAAGGTCAAAGTATCATGGAGAGCACACTAGCCAGAAGAATACAAAACTAGGGTATGACACAAGGAGAGCCAGGGTCAAAACCTTACTTCTCTTCCCACAAGTTAGCGTAGGACCAATTCTGCTGGTGGTATTTGTCTAAGTACAAGGCTGCAGGAACATCCAATCCCCATAAATTTGCTGCTGTTCAATGTCAGTTTAAGGACATGTGAATGGGGCGCTTGAGTATGTCAGTTATTTAAGCATCTCCCTTCAGCTCAGGTGATGATCCCAAGGTCCTGGGATTGAGCCCCTTATCTGGCTCCCTGCTCAGAGGGGAACCTGGTTCTCCCTCTCTCTCTGTGCCACTCCCCTTGCTCATTCCCTGTCTCTCAAATAAATACATAAAATCTTTTTTAAAAACTTAAGAAAAAAAAAGACATGTGAATATCTCATGGTAAAACATTTGGGGGTGAATGGTGGAGTGCAAGAAAGAGCAGTGAGAGTAAGAGGTGAGATATGGAGGCCTGAGAAGCACTGTTTACCCCTATATTGGACATCATGGAATTACCAATGGAACAGAACCCAGAATTCACAAATTGTCAACAGTGAAGAAGGAAAGACAGAGACAGGGTGTGGCCATCAGCAATCACACCAAACTCTGGTGGAAGAAACAAAGGTGCCTGGTATGATATGAACACAGGTCTGCTCTCACACCTTTCCCAGCTTCTATTCACCAGAAATAGGCCCCTGTTAGCCCTCCTGGTCATGTGTGGAGCATGTCCGTGCTATGACACACAAAGAAGTCCTCCCTATAAGCCCTCCTGAACAACTACAAGATACCAGGAGGATAGAAATACTGAAGGAAAACAGGGCACCTGGACAACCAAACTGTTCCAAAGCTATCAGGACACTTCAGACACAGAAAAACATCCTATGTGACTGATGGCAGCAGGATGGGA
>NW_027410521.1:557-1083 GCF_003265705.2 Callorhinus ursinus | reverse complement strand
GGGGAAGCTCAACGTACTCGCTCCTGATATCTCTTCTTCCCATGTAGGAAATGGAGGAGAGTAGAGCCAAATCTGAGTGTGAGTGTTGTAGATGTGGATTCCTGCCTGCCTATTCCTTCCTCTAGACCCATCAGTGATGTGCTTGTAGACTTACCTATCATGTGGATGTGAGGCCAGGAGTGCAGGGTAGGGACTGAACAGCCAGCAGAGCTGAGAGCCTGCAATTTCAGCCTATCAAAGGGGGATGGTCTCCAGGCCAGGTGTCCACAATTTCCCTAGGTGTTCACCTCGTTTCCAAAGGCCAGGTGAAAGTTATGGACAGAGTTCCCTTGAGATTCAGACCAAGAGTTCTGGCCTTGTCCGTGAGAGATCCCAGGTGGGGGTAGGGGGGAAAGAGAGCTGACATCTATCCCTTCTTCCCATGGCCACGACATGTCTTCTCTGTCCCAGGTCTGGTTCCAGAACAGAAGAGCTCGGCGCCCAGGGTAGAGCAGAAATGGCCCCATGAAGGACCTGGAAGCACACC
>NW_027410521.1:0-457 GCF_003265705.2 Callorhinus ursinus | reverse complement strand
TTGCTGCAGGGACAAATCCCATTCCCTGCATGGGCTTTGCCCCTCCAGTTTTCTGTGGGGGCCCAGGGAGCTACGATGGTCCCGCCCACCCAACGTGGGCAGGGAGAATACAACTTTCCTGCTCCTGGAGACCTGAGGAGACGTTCCTTCACGGGACCAAATCTGGGAGGGTTTCTCTCCATCCCACATGCACTCCTTTGCCCCCCGTCCCAAGGAGAATACCAGCAACAACATGAGTACTCTGTCATCGCAGCCCTGTCCTTCCAATACTTCCCTCAGCCTCTAGCTGCCAATCTTTGCCAAGGCTTGAAGGAGGCAGGGCACCCTGGGAGCAACCACGCAGCACAGTGCTGAGGCGAGGGGTCCCAGCTTGTCATCGGTACAGGACAGGCTCAGGATGGGGCAGTTCTGCAGCCTGCACATGCTGAGACCCCTGGCTGGATGCAGCAGGCACATC
>NW_027410520.1:416-1083 GCF_003265705.2 Callorhinus ursinus | reverse complement strand
GCTCATAACACCTGGGCATAAATGGATGGAATCAGGAGGAAGCTTCCTTTGGGGGTGAGAAGTGAACTTCAGGGGCTTGGGGAGTGGGCGGCTTTCATCCTTAAGATAGATGGTGCCTCATGTGATTTGAGGGTGCTGTTTTCAGGAGCCAGTGTGGAGGCTGGTAGAGTGCAGTTCACTTAGATGTAAGGGGGCAGTGGGTCACTTATGTCAACCCAACACTTAGAATCTCCTGTGCTTAGCTGCTCAAACCCTGCTCAGAATACATTGGTTCCACAAACATGAGGCTCCTGGGAGGGCTGGCACCCAGAGCTGCTCACCCGTTGAATCCCTATTCCTTCATTTGTAAAATGGGGGCAACTTTTTGGGAGGTGGTTGTGTGAGCAGGAGGCAGGAGATGGCAGGGTTGGGGAGGGGATCTACACAGGAAGGTGACAAATGTCGCCCAGAGGAGGGAGGGAAGAAGGGAGGTGAGACTGTGAGCCTGGTCCTTGTTCTGGCCTTTCCTGCCCAAAGGCAAAACATCAGCTTTGGGAGGACCCCAGTGTGGGAGTTGCCTCTGTCCCATACCTGGCCTCCGCCCCTAAGGATCACAGGGCATCATAGCCCCGCACCTGCCGAGTCACAGACCAGCACCAGATCCCTCCTGCCTCCTTCACTGCTGCTT
>NW_027410520.1:0-316 GCF_003265705.2 Callorhinus ursinus | reverse complement strand
TTGTTCAGAATGGTCCCTTCACAGAGGCACCATTCATTCATTTTGATTGTTTCCAGTCTTTCATCAATTACAAATAAACCCGCAGTGAAAATCGTGCTCTCATTACCTGGGACCCCAATAATACAGATATCATTTCTCTTTATGGAATCATTGACTTCTCCAAGTATCCCTTTATGACCTAATAGATTTCCTTCTCTCTTCTTCTCAGCCCTCTCTTTTCCATCATTTTATCTTCTATAGCACTGATTTTTTGTTCTGCATCATTCATGCACTTTGTGTAGCTTCCACTTGGACTGTACTTGACTAATAGCATTTT
>NW_027410519.1:0-1083 GCF_003265705.2 Callorhinus ursinus | reverse complement strand
CTCCCATATATGAAATGAGGTTATATATCTGGACCCTCCTCCCTATGTCCCTACACTCTATCTCCTCACTGCTTTTATCCTGTACTATAAATCCAGACTCTGATCTGGTAAGTTAATCTCAATTCTAGTTTATGTTCTTTGCTGCTTGTAGGGTTCAAGCTTATCTGGTCCTGACCCTGGACCCTGCAATAGACTAATCTCCTTATCCTACAAACCAATTATATTATATCTGGTATGTTCCCAAAAAAAAGGTAATCAGAATGCTATTTTGCCTCCAGCAAAATCTCTTGTAAACAATAAAAGCACAAAGATTGATTTGATCAATACTTTGAGTTAGAATGAGCTGTCAGAGAGCTCAACACTGCTTTCGGTCTTCTCATGTTCATTAAGTTTAAGGACGATAAATCATATTGACTAAATACGCTGTTCTAAATTGGACGGTATTATAAACTAGGGAGAAATGACCCAAAGAATGCAATTGGAAATGGCTGTGTAGCAGTGGTAAACAAAACACACAGGATTCATCTCGGAAAAGAAAAACAAACCTCTTAAAAGAAAGTTTATCTGCATATTCTGGCTGCACTTTAAAGAGAAAGAACACAAATATAGTAGCCTCAGAAAGTGACATTGGTGAATCTACAATTTGTTCAGCCTACAGAAGGGAAGCTACAATTTGGAAGGGAAAAGATGAGTCCATTAAATCAATCAAATCATGCTTGGTCATCCGATCTCCAAAGTGTAGTACTTAGAAAATGGGGAAACTCACATGTGAACAATTCAAGTAGCTGTGTTAGACATACTGTTCTCACTCAAGTGCACTACTCTGGGTCCCAGGAAACAGTACGTCACCTTGCCAGTTACTATCTGTGTGACTTTGGGCAAGGTATTCAAATTCTCATACTGAGGAGCAATAAAAGTCCTCTAGATCATGTCATTGCAGGCATGCCCAAGGGGGAAAAAATGGTGGTCATTGGCTAGTCCTGCTCCCAGTACATAGTAAAATTAGGAAGACTGGTTAGGTTGGTCAGAGTCAAGTCTCCCATATATGAAATGAGGTTATATATCTGGACCCTCCTCCCTATG
>NW_027410518.1:0-1083 GCF_003265705.2 Callorhinus ursinus | reverse complement strand
CTGGTATCTTCCTGGAACCCTGAGCTGGTTGTTTTCAGACAGCTCGTCCAGCAGTACCCTCAGTTTCTGGGAGGCGGATTTGCTGGAATCCGCAGTGTGTCCTGCTGCCCCACTGGGATCGCTTTTTGAAGGCACATCGTCTGGGCCATCTGAGGTCCCAAGACTATGGGTCTGTGACCTGGAGGGATTCTGAGCAGCGCTGGTGGGATGGGAGGGCTGCAAGGCCAAGAAGAAGGTTTCCAGAAAGCTGTCTGGGGTTCCCGGCATCCTACTGTTTTTGATTCAAAGCCCTGAGATCTTTAAAATGTCAGCAACGTTACAGCATGGGCCAGAAAAACAAATGTCCCTGTGCACCCAACACCACCTAAACTATTGGGCATTTCTTGTCACTGGAGCTGAGTACAAATGATTGGGACTCGGGTCTTAAGGGGGGTCCTGGGCCAAACTTTGTATTTGGGGGATAAAGGCCATCCAGACAAGCATGTGCTGAGCCTGAGGAGGGGGTCTGTGTGAAGACCCCAGTTGCAGGCACTGCTGTCTGCAGATGCCCCCTCAGCCCGCCTCAGTACACCTGCCGATGGGGGAGTGCCTGCCCCCTCCTCTCTGCCGAGGCCTCTCTCCTGCACCAGGTGCCCCCTCTCCTGCTAGCCACTGTCAGCCTGCAGGCTCGGAGGGTGGATACCCTGATGACCTCCAGCCCTGGAGACAAAGCCAGTGAGGGTGGGACGTGGTCTCCCAGCAGGCCAGAGCGCCAGGCTCCCACGGTGCTCACTCTCCTGCAGGCTCACTGTGCCACGTCCTCCCTCAGGTTCCCTGGACCCAAGTCCTCCTCTGCTTGCTGACCATCCTTGGCCCAGTCTCCACACACTGGGACTGGAACAGGTCATCCGAAACTACTGGAATCTTGCTTCTGTGCCCATGATGTGGGCACAGTCCAGCCTCACAGACTGCTCAGAGGAGACCAAGTGCAGGAAGATGCAGGCTGCTGCAAGGGAGATGCCCGGTGACCCCAGAAGGAGTGCACAGGATTTGCACGATGCACCTGGCTCACAGGACCTCCACGGGATGCGGGCGCCAGGCCAC
>NW_027410517.1:0-1083 GCF_003265705.2 Callorhinus ursinus | reverse complement strand
CCGTTATATTTGTGCCCCTCTGTTGTCCTGAGCATCCTTGAAGCCACACCCAGTGACTCCTGGACCCATTTCCCACTGTGAGGTTGGCCTGACTGCTCAGGAATGCATTCTGATTTGGCATGTGGGAGAAGGACACTGGGAATCAGAGTGCAGTGGATTCTCAGCCAGCTGGGCCCCACACCTCTGGGGTCACAACTGGGCTCATCATAGCAAAGTTGAGTCCACAACCTGAGGGAATCACCACATTTTTGGACACATTTGGAGTCCATGGATCACAGGTCCTCAGACAATGAGCTATCTAACCCAGCTCAGAGGGGACAAATTAATCCCCAAGACACCTGGCTGACCAGGAACACATAGACCACAAACCCACAAAAACAGCACAACTTAAAGAAATTCAGTCTTCAAACAAAGCATCAGGTACCTCAACCCTGGGATTCCTCAGAACCCATTTGACACTGGGCCGGTGAGACCCATAGATATGGGGAAGACAAGGAGCCCTCACACCACAAACTGGTCAGGCCAGTGTGGCAGAAGGCAAGTGAGTCTGGAGAACACGAGGCTTGCCGAGTGCCAAGAAACCACGAGTCTTGCATCCCAGCTAAGCATTGAGAAAAGGACTCAACTGGGCAGCATTCTCACTATGTGCCCTTTTACTTTGAGACCAAGAAGTGAGCTCTGGAATAGGATAAGCACACACCTGGGCAGAGGGCTTACAATGTGCCCTTCGACCTGGAGACTAGCAACCCAGCTCAGCATGTTGCAGGCACCTCAACAGCAGGCTTACCATGTGCTCTAGGACCTGCAGACCAACAACACATCGCTGTGCTATGCCAAGCAGGCATCTGGACAGAGATCTCCCAATGTGCCTTTGGACCTTGAGAGTAAAATACAGCTCCAACCAAGGAGCTAGCACCAAGCATCTAGATTAGGTCTCACAAAGTGCCTTGGGACCTGGAGACCAAGAACTCAGATCTGTGCTAAGCCAAGCAACTTGGATAGAATGATCAAGATGTTCTCATGGAACTACAGACTAAAACGGAGCTCTCTGTTAGATGAAGCAGGCACCTTGACAGCAGGCTC
>NW_027410516.1:0-1083 GCF_003265705.2 Callorhinus ursinus | reverse complement strand
TGGCAGGCCAGAAAGGACTGGCAAGATATCTTCAGAGCACTAAACGAGAAAAATATGCAGCCAAGAATACTATATCCAGCTAGGCTATCACTGAAAATAGAAGGAGAGATAAAAAGCTTCCAGAACAAACAAAAACTAAAGGAATTTGCAAACACGAAACCAGCCCTCCAAGAAATATTGAGAGGGGTCCTCTAAGCAAAGAGAGAACCTAAAAGCAGCAAAGAGCAGAAACGAACACAGACAACAGACAGTTAACAGTCACCTTACAGGTAATACAATGGCACTAAATTCATACCTTTCAATAGTTACCCTGAATGTAAATGGGCTCAATGCCCCAATCAAAAGACACAGGCTATCAGATTGGATTAAAAAACAAGACCCATCAATATGCTGTCTGCAAGAGACTCATTTTAGACGCAAAGACACCCCCAGATTGAAAGTGAGGGGGTGGAAAACCATTTACCATGCTAATGGACACCAAAAGAAAGCTGGGGTGGCAATCCTTATATCAGACAAACTAGATTTTAAAACAAAGACTGTAATAAGAGATGAGGAAGGACACTATATCCTACTTAAAGGGTCTATCCAACAAGAAGATCTAACAATTGTAAATATCTATGCCCCGAACATGGGAGCAGCCAATTATATAAGGCAATTAAGAACAAAAGCAAAGAAACACATTGACAACAATACAATAATAGTGGGGGACTTTAACACCCCCCTGACTGAAATGGACAGATCATCTAAGCAAAAGATCAACAAGGAAATAAAGACTTTAAATGACACACTGGACCAAATGGACTTCACAGACATATTCAGAACATTCCATCCCAAAGCAACGGAATACACATTCTTCTCTAGTGCCCATGGAACATTCTCCAGAATTGATCACATCCTAGGTCACAAATCAGGTCTCAATCGGTACCAAAAGATTGGGATCATTCCCTGCATATTTTCAGACCACAATGCTTTGAAACTAGAACTCAACCACAAGAGGAAAGTCGGAAAGAACTCAAATACATGGAGGCTAAAGAGCATCCTACTAAAGAATGAATGGGTCAACCAGGAAATTAAAGAAGAATT
>NW_027410515.1:353-1083 GCF_003265705.2 Callorhinus ursinus | reverse complement strand
CTGAGTACACCCCTGCAGATCTAATTATGGGAATGATGGATGTCAAATTGGAAAGAGAGATCAGAACTGCCTGGACCGTGCAGAGGCAGGATTGTCTACAAAAAAGTCTTTGGGGAGCAATTGGTTAAAATGAATAAAAACAAATCATTTTCAAGGTCATCCCAGTCTTTGAGGGAATAGAACAGAGTTTTCTCTGGTATATGAAAGTCTGATCCTATCGTATGAATACAGTACATTTAGTTACTCATTCATCAGCCACGAAGAAGAATGAAGCACTGGCTCAAGCTACAACATGGATGAATCTTGCCAACATCATACTGAGTGAAAGAATCCAGACAGAAAAGGCATATACTATGTGATTCCACTTCTATGAAATATCCAGAACGCGCAAAGCACAGAGACAGAAAGCCGATTTGTGGTTTCCGAGGACTGGGATGGTGGGGGGACAGAAATGGGGCATAGCTGCTTATGGTTGAAGGGTCTTTCTTGGGGTGATAAAAATGTCCTGAAACTAGGACAGTGGAGATGGTGGCACAAGATTGTCAATATATGTAATGCCCCTGATGATACACTTTAAACTGATTAAAATAGTAAATTTATGCTGTGTTTATTTTGTAAAAAATGCCTGGCCCCTCTGATGTCACACAATAATTATAATGGTGATAACAACTGGAAAATGCGAGTCATTGAACTGCCACCTGAATTGACTGCCATAGACGGTGGCAGACCA
>NW_027410515.1:0-253 GCF_003265705.2 Callorhinus ursinus | reverse complement strand
TTGTGACTCTTTTATGTGACCATTGGAGCCCCCATATGAGCCAAGGAGGCTGAGATTGAAACCTAGTGTCCCTCTCAGGTTGATCACACTGCACAGACATTCCACCCCTACTAAGGTAACCCCATTTTATGCAGGGCCAAACTATGAAATCATAATTCCCAAGATTCCTGAACAAGAGATGAGAGACATAAGCCCCCATTTATTTCTTTTCAGCCTTTAGGACACTCCCTTGGGATCTTGCACCTGGAAATTT
>NW_027410514.1:0-1083 GCF_003265705.2 Callorhinus ursinus | reverse complement strand
TTTCCAGAGTGGTTGCACCAGCTTGCATTCCCACCAACAGTGTAGGACGGTTCCCCTTTCTCCACATCCTCGCCAACATCCGTCGTTTCCTGACTTGTTAATTTTAGCCATTCTGACGGGTGTGAGGTGCTATCTCATTGAGGTTTTGATTTGGATTTCCCTGATGCCAGGCGATGTTGAGCACTTTTTCATGTGCCTGTTGGCCATTTGGATGTCTTCTTTGGAAAAATGTCTGTTCATGTCTTCTGCCCACTTCTTGATTGGATTAGTTGTTCTTTGGGTGTTGAGTTTGATAAGTTCTTTATAGATTTTGGATACTAGCCCTTTATCTGATATGTCATTTGCAAATATTTTCTCCCATTCTGTCGGTTGTCTTTTGGTTTTGTGAACTGTTTGTTTTGCTGTGCAAAAGCTTTTTATCTTGATGAAATCCCAATAGTTCATTTTTGCCCTGGCTTCCCGTGCCTTTGGCGATGTTTCTAGGAAGAAGTTGCTGCGGCTGAGGTCGAAGAGGTTGCTACCTGTGTTCTCCTTTAGGATTTTGATGGACTCCTGTCTCACGTTTAGGTCTTTCAGCCATTTGGAGTCTATTTTTGTATGTGGTGTAAGGAAATGGTCCAGTTTCATTCTTCTGCATGTGGCTGTCCAATTTTCCCAACACCATTTGTTGAAGAGACTGTCTTTTTTCCATTGGACATTCTTTCCTGCTTTGTCAAAGATAAGTTGACCATAGAGTTGAGGGTCCATTTCTGGGCTCTCGATTCTGTTCCATTGATCTTTGTGTCTGTTTTTGTGCCAGTACCATACTGTCTTGATGATGACAGCTTTGTAATAGAGCTGGAAGTCCGGAATTGTGATGCCGCCAGCTTTGCTTTTCTTTTTCAGTATTCCTCTAGCTATTCTGGGTCTCTTCTGGTTCCATACAAATTTTAGGATTATTTGTTCCATTTCTTTGAAAAAAGTGGATGGTATTTTGATGGGGATTGCATTGAATGTGTAGATTGCTCTAGGTAGCATTGACATCGTCACAATGTTTGTTCTTCCAATCCATGAGCATGGAACGTTTTTCCATTTCTTTGTGTC
>NW_027410513.1:0-1083 GCF_003265705.2 Callorhinus ursinus | reverse complement strand
CTCCCATATATGAAATGAGGTTATATATCTGGACCCTCCTCCCTATGTCCCTACACTCTATCTCCTCACTGCTTTTATCCTGTACTATAAATCCAGACTCTGATCTGGTAAGTTAATCTCAATTCTAGTTTATGTTCTTTGCTGCTTGTAGGGTTCAAGCTTATCTGGTCCTGACCCTGGACCCTGCAATAGACTAATCTCCTTATCCTACAAACCAATTATATTATATCTGGTATGTTCCCAAAAAAAAGGTAATCAGAATGCTATTTTGCCTCCAGCAAAATCTCTTGTAAACAATAAAAGCACAAAGATTGATTTGATCAATACTTTGAGTTAGAATGAGCTGTCAGAGAGCTCAACACTGCTTTCGGTCTTCTCATGTTCATTAAGTTTAAGGACGATAAATCATATTGACTAAATACGCTGTTCTAAATTGGACGGTATTATAAACTAGGGAGAAATGACCCAAAGAATGCAATTGGAAATGGCTGTGTAGCAGTGGTAAACAAAACACACAGGATTCATCTCGGAAAAGAAAAACAAACCTCTTAAAAGAAAGTTTATCTGCATATTCTGGCTGCACTTTAAAGAGAAAGAACACAAATATAGTAGCCTCAGAAAGTGACATTGGTGAATCTACAATTTGTTCAGCCTACAGAAGGGAAGCTACAATTTGGAAGGGAAAAGATGAGTCCATTAAATCAATCAAATCATGCTTGGTCATCCGATCTCCAAAGTGTAGTACTTAGAAAATGGGGAAACTCACATGTGAACAATTCAAGTAGCTGTGTTAGACATACTGTTCTCACTCAAGTGCACTACTCTGGGTCCCAGGAAACAGTACGTCACCTTGCCAGTTACTATCTGTGTGACTTTGGGCAAGGTATTCAAATTCTCATACTGAGGAGCAATAAAAGTCCTCTAGATCATGTCATTGCAGGCATGCCCAAGGGGGAAAAAATGGTGGTCATTGGCTAGTCCTGCTCCCAGTACATAGTAAAATTAGGAAGACTGGTTAGGTTGGTCAGAGTCAAGTCTCCCATATATGAAATGAGGTTATATATCTGGACCCTCCTCCCTATG
>NW_027410512.1:0-935 GCF_003265705.2 Callorhinus ursinus | reverse complement strand
AGTCCTGAGAGGAAAGTATATAGCAATACAAGCCTTTCTCAAGAAATAAGAAAGGTCTCAATACACAACCTAACCCTATACCTAAAGGAGCTAGAGAAAAAAACAGCAAATAAAGCCTAAACCCAGCAGGAGAAGAGAAATAATAAAGATAAGAGCAGAAATCAATGAACTAGAAACCAAAAGAACAGTAGAACAGATCAACGGAACTAGGAGCTGGTTCTTTGAAAGAATTAACAAAATTGATAAAACCTTGGCCAGACTTATCAAAAAGAAAAGAGAAATGACCCAAATCAACAAAATCATGAATGAAAGAGGAGAGATCACAACCAACACCAAAGAAATAGAAACAATTATAAGAACATATTATGAGCAACTCTATGCCAGCAAATTAGATAACCTGGAAGAAATGCGTGCATTCCTAGAGAAGTATCAACTACCAAAATTGAACCAGGAAGAAATAGAAAAGCTGAACAGACCTATAACCACTAAGGAAATTGAAGCAGTCATCCAAAATCTCCCAACAAACAAAAGCCTAGGGCCAGATGGCTTCCCAGGGGAATTCTATCAAACATTTAAAGAAGAATTAATACCTATTCTCCTGAAACTGTTCCAAAAAATAGAAATGGAAGGGAAACTTCCAAACTCATTTTATGAGGCCAGCATTACCTTGATCCCAAAACCAGACAAAGACCCCATCCAAAAGGAGAATTACAGACCAATATCCTTGATGAACATGGATGCAAAAATTCTCACCAAAATACTAGCCAATAGGATCCAACAGTACATTAAAAGGATTATTCACCATGACCAAGTGGGATTTATCCCTGGGATGCAAAGTTGGTTCAACATCCACAAATCAATCAACATGATACAATATATTAACAAAAAAAAGAACAAGAATCATGATCCTCTCAATAGATGCAGAAAAAGCATTT
>NW_027410511.1:0-1083 GCF_003265705.2 Callorhinus ursinus | reverse complement strand
TGATTTTCCCATTGAGCACCCAAATTCTAATCATATAAAAATCTCCACTAAAGTGTGAACCCACAAACCCCTAACCACTCTGGCCATGGGCCCTAGTAAAGGCAGATCCCGCAGGGGAGCTCTGTCTGCATCTCAATGCCTCTCTCCCTCTCTGACAGCTCCCTGAATGGCTTTGGGATCCCAGCTGCTCTCCAGGACCAGTGAGGATAAAACTGGTTTTGTTATAGTTCCCTGATGGGCATTGCTGAGGTGTGTCTTGCAATCACAGTAAGAACCCAAGGGCCAGTGTGGCCCCAGCAGAGGCTCTGGTCAGAGAAGCATCTGTGGGAATGTCCAGAAGCACAGGGGTGCAGGGGAGTGCCCAGGCTTTCCGAGCCTGAGCATCCCTGTCACAACCTGAGACTTCAACAGAACAATGTTAGAGTCCACATCATCAGGAAGAGGAGTGAAGGAAGCGATGTAAAAAGATACACAGACTCTAGGTGAACCCTGGGCTTTTCTATTTTCATCTACAATAAAATGATGTGAAGGGCTCAGTGGCCAAGTGTAGTCACTTCTAAATGAAGAATACAACTCAACACTATCCTTCTGGAAAAGCTAGGGAAAATTTCCTTGGCATGGTAGAAGTCTATGAAATAAATTTATTTTTAAGAAATCCAACTTTCCCCATGTGAGATACAGAAATTTCCAGGCATTTGTGTCCAAGGTTGGGGAAAATTTTGGGATTGTATTCAAATGGCCAAAGGGGAAGCTGTCTGTATATCAGCCAGAGCCAAAACTTAGTAAAGTGAGTTACTTAAATGTATGGAGAAGTGGAATTATTCAAAGAAATGAAAGTTCCAGGAAACATGTGGAAGGAGCAGGTTCTAGTTCCACAGCCTGATCTAAGAACGGCAGTTCCAGGCTCTCAGAATCTGAGCCCTGCAGTCATGGGCACCTCTTCAACCGCAGGACCATTGGCATTTACATCACTGGAACCCCAGTGATTCTTTTCAGAGCTGTCTTTATGTCTCTGTTCCTCAGGCTGTAGATGAAGGGGTTCAGCATGGGCGTCACCACCGTGTACATCACCGAGGCTACTGC
>NW_027410510.1:0-1084 GCF_003265705.2 Callorhinus ursinus | reverse complement strand
TGGGCTCTGAGCCGCCACAGCCCGGCTCAGCATCTGCACAGAGCTCTGTGAAGAAGGTCTGACGGCTCTCTCTCCGGGGAAACGGCTACTATTTCGGGAACTGATGCCACAGTGACTCTCCGCGGGAGAGCCGTGTAACCCCATCGCGGACTGTGCAAATAGAGCTTCGTTCACATTGTCGTGACTACACAGCTTCCCGCCAGACGCCTTAGAACTCTAGGATCTAGGTATGGTGTTCGGATTTAAATTAATGCCACTGGGCCTGAGGACATCCTCTATCGTGGACATGGATAGAGACTTTCAACAAGACCATTCCCCCGGTCTAGGACTAGGGTTACAGTTCTCCAGAAATGACTCAGTATTTATGTGAATAAAATGTGATTGCCTTAAAAAGAGAGAGAGAAAAAAACTTAAACAAAACAACATACACCTCTAACTGTTAAAACAGTTAGTGTAGTCCTAAATTAAATTTTAGTCCTAACTCATATTTTAGTCCTAAAGTCAGATTTTAGTCCTAAATTCAAATTTTAGCCTTCAACTCATATTTTCGTCCCTAATTCTTATTTTAGTCCTAAATTCATGGGATTAGCTTAATCTTTAATTTATACATAGGAAAGTTTAAGAATCTGCAACCGCTTCTTCCTTGTTCTGTGATTTTTCTTAATCTTTGTTTTGTGTAAGATAGTATTTATTGTTTAACATTTATAAATTTTAAGTAGTCAAAATACAAAGTTTTCTCCCGATGAGAAGCATACACTCCCATGCACGCGGGCGTGGGCCCATGCGCACACACCAGGATGCAGAATCTAGACTATTGTAGTTGCTTTGTGAGTACCTGAAGATGTAAAAACAGAATTGACAATTTCATTAATTGCTTGTAGATAAATAAATTACTGAAAGGAAAAAAACGTGTGTGTGCGATGTGTAAAGAGAGGAAATCTTACTTGATCTTTAGCACAGAGAGCAGAGTGTCCCAATGGACCAGGGAAGATCCCAGGCAGGAGCGCTTCTCCCACATGGGGTGCGGTGGAGGAGGAGGCCAGGGGACAGTCCCCAGCTGCAGCAGGGAGAAGGGCAGGACCAA
>NW_027410509.1:0-1084 GCF_003265705.2 Callorhinus ursinus | reverse complement strand
TTTTTTTTTTTTAACATGCAATGTATTCTTTGTTTCAGAGGTACAGGTCTGTGATTCATCAGTCTTACACAATTCACAAGGCTACCATAGCACATAACCTCCCCAATGGCTATCAACTAGCTTCCAAATCCCTCCCACCCCCCACCACTCCGGCAACCCTCAGTTTGTTTCCTGAGATTAAGAATTCCTCATATCAGTGATTGTATGATACATATCTTTCTCTGATTGACTTATTTCGCTTAGCATAATACACTCTAGTTCCATCCACATCGTTGCAAATGGCAAGATTTAGTTTTTTTGGATGGCTGAATAATATTCCATTGTGTGTATGTGTATATATCACATCTTCTTTATCCGTTCATCTGTTGATGGACATCATGGCTCTTTCCATAGTTTGGCTATTGTGGACATTGCTGCTAAAACATCAGGGTGCACGTACCCCTTCGGATCCTACATTTGTATCTTTGGGGTAAATACCCAGTAGTGCAATTGCTGGGTCATAGGGTACCTCTATTTTCAACTTTTTCAGGAACCTCCATACTGTTTTCCAGAGTGGCTGCACCAGCTTGCATTCCCACCAACACTGTAGGAGGGTTCCCCGTTCTCCACATACCCGCCAACATGTGTCGTTTCCTGACTTGTTAATTTTAGCCATTCTGACTGGTGTGAGGTGGTATCTCATTGAGGTGTTGATTTGGATTTCCCTGATGCCGAGCAATGGTGAGCACTTTTTCATGTGTCTATTGGCCATTTGGATGTCTTCTCTGGAAAAATGTCTGTTCATGTCTTCTGCCCATTTCTTGATTGGATTATTTATTCCTTGGGTGTTGAGTTTGAGAAGTTCTTTAGAGATTTTGTATACTAGCCCTTTATCTGATATGTCATTTGCAAATATCTTCTCCCATTCCTGAGGCTACCTTTTAGTTTTGTTGACTGTTTCCTTTGCTGTGCAAAAACTTTTTATCTTAATGAAGTCCCAATAGTTCATTTTTGCCCTTGCTTCCCTTGCCTTTGGTGATGTTTCTAGGAAGAAGTTGCTATGATTGAGGTCAAAGAGGTTGCTGCCTGTGTTCTCCTTTAGGAT
>NW_027410508.1:0-1084 GCF_003265705.2 Callorhinus ursinus | reverse complement strand
TTGGGATTTCATCAAGATAAAAAGCTTTTGCACAGCAAAAGAAACAGTCCACAAAACCAAAAGACAACCGACAGAATGGGAGAAAATATTTGCAAATGACATATCAGATAAAGGGCTAGTATCCAAAATCTATAAAGAACTTATCAAACTCAACACCCAAAGAACAAATAATCCAATCAAGAAATGGGCAGAAGACATGAACAGACATTTCTCCAAAGAAGACATCCAAATGGCCAACAGGCACATGAAAAAGTGCTCAACATCGCTCGGCATCAGGGAAATCCAAATCAAAACCTCCATGAGATACCACCTCACACCCGTCAGAATGGCTAAAATTAACAAGTCAGGGAACAACAGATGTTGGCGGGGATGTGGAGAAAGGGGAACCCTTCTACATTGTTGGTGGGAATGCATTCTGGTGCAACCCCTCTGGAAAACAGTATGGAGGTTCCTCAAACAGTTGAAATTAGAGCTACCGTTCGATCCAGCAATTGCACTACTGGGTATTTACCACAAAGATACAAATGTAGGGACCCGAAGGGGTACGTGTACCCCAATGTTTATAGCAGCAATGTCCACAATAGCCAAACTGTGGAAAGAGCCAAGATGCCCATCGACAGATGAATGGATAAAGAAGATGTGGTATATATACACAATGGAATATTATGCAGCCATCAAAAGGAATGAGATCTTGCCATTTGCAACGACGTGGATGGAACTGGAGGGTGTTATGCTGAGTGAAATAAGTCAATCAGAGAAAGACATGTATCACATGACCTCACTGATATGAGGAATTCTTAATCTCAGGAAACAAACTGAGTGTTACTGGAGTGGTTGGGGGTGGGAGGGATGGGGTGGCTGGGTGATAGACATTGGGGAGGGTATGTGCTACGGTGAGCGCTGTGAATTGTGCAAGACTGTTGAATCACAGATCTGTACTTCTGAAACAAATAACGCAACATATTTTAAGAAAAAAGGAAAAGAAGAAGATAACAGGAGAGGAAGAAAAGGGGAGTATGTCAGAGGGGGAGACGAACCATGAGAGATGATGGACTCTGAAAAACAAACTGAGGGTTCTAGAGGG
>NW_027410507.1:0-1084 GCF_003265705.2 Callorhinus ursinus | reverse complement strand
ATGCTTAACTGACTGAGCCACACAGGCGTCCCCATGGTGGAATATTCTATTGAAATTCATGACATATTCTTTTTTTCAAGTCTTGTTTTATATCTGTAAGATAATACTTGTGCTCATATTCTTTTGTGAATTTTTAATTCAGTTGTGACTTTGAAAGAAATTTTTATAATTATACTGGTAATTTAGGAATAGTGGGGTGGGGAGCTCCACAGACCTACTGCCCAGTAAAACACCTGTAACTGGTGATTTTTTTACATTCAGTCTAAAATTGTTCTATCAATTTTCCAACAGCAAAACAAGTATTAGTTACTCAAGAAAATCCACTAAATCTCAGTAAGAGCAAGAATCTATGACAATTGAGGCACAATGTGCTCCCTACTCCTGCTCCGCAGTGTAATGGACATTCCAATCTGGGTAAGTGTGGCAGAGAAAATAAGGGTCCTTCTCCCCTAAGGTCCCAGTCAAGAGATGGAATAGATCCCCGGGAAGGACAAAATACCTTAATTGCTCATTGCCTCCAGCTGTAAATTGTAGAGGCTGCATTCCTGGGAATATGGCCAAGAGGCTGAGAGTTCCCTGCCTCCACCATCCCCATTCATAGGGTGGATGCTGTCTACACTAGGCATGGCAGGCCGACAATAATGGGACCCTGGTCACCCTTGCAGGCCGACAATACTGGGACCATGGTCACCCTTGCCCTAGCTCACCCATAAGCAAAGGTCCAACAGTAGGAGGGGCAAGCCAAGAAGAACAAAGGCTACCACTCATGGCCAATGCACTGTTCATTAAGAAAGGATGTCATCCTGCCCTCCAGCTTTGAAAGATTGGCTCAGAGATTTTTCCAGAGGCAGAGGCAGTCCCTAAGAACAAAGCACCCAGAAGTTCTGTCCAAAGGAACTGAAGTTATTTGAAGCAAAGTATTGGAAAGTTCATGCCTCATGGGTATTTTAATGGTAAACCAGTAAGACAAGGAGAAACTCTATGGGACACCAAGCTACATTGTAGGCCAGTTAGAGGGAACCAGTGAAAGAGCACTCCTGGAATTGGAACAAAACTCAAAGAGTGGTCTTGAAAATGGCCCCAG
>NW_027410506.1:0-1084 GCF_003265705.2 Callorhinus ursinus | reverse complement strand
AATGTCTATGCTACTTGGGGTGGGGGAGAGGCATGAAGGCAGAGAAGGAGGGGACTGTATTTCACTTAGTCCCCTGAATTTAAAGTCTTTATATCCTTGTTGATCCTTGGATTAGATGATCTGTCCATTTCAGTGAGGTTGGTGTTAAATTTCCCCCTCTTATTGTTTGTTGTCAATGTGTTTCTTTGCTTTCAATATTAATTGCCTTATGTAATTTGCTGCTCCCATGTTAGAGGTATAGCTTTTGATAATTGTAAGATCTTCTTGTTGGATAGACACTTTAAATAGGATATAGTGTCCTTCCTTAACACCTATTGCAGTCTTTGGTTTAAAATCTAAACTTTCTTATATAAGGATTGCCACCCCAGCTTTTTTTGGTGTCAGTTAGCACGGTAAATGTTTTTCCATCCGCTCACATTCAATCAGCTGGTGTTTTTGGTTCTAAAATGAGTCACTTGCAGACAGCATATGCATGGGTCTTGTTTTTTTAATCCAATCTGTTACCCTGTGTCTTTTGATTAGGGTATTTAGCCCATTTACATTCAGGGTAACTATTGAAAGATATGAATTTAGTGCCGTTCTATTGTTTCTAAAGTTACTGTTACTGTATATTGTCTGTGTTCCTTTCTGGTCAATGTTGTTTTTATGTCTCTCTTTGCTTAGAGGACTCTTTCAATATTTTTTGTAGGGCTGGTTTTGTGTTACCAATTCCTTTAGGTTTGGTTTGTCGTGGAAGTTTTTTTTATTGTTATTTTAATCACCATACATTACATCATTAGTTTTGGATGTAGTGATCCATGATTCATTGTTTGTGCATAACACCCAGTGCTCCATGCAGAACGTACCCTCTTTAATACCAATCACCAGGCTACCCATCCCCCACCCCCATCCCCTCCAGAACCCTCAGTTTGATTTTAAGAGGCCATTGTCTCTCATGCTTGGGCTCCTACTTCGATTCTCCCCCTTTCATTCTTCCCCTCCTGCTATCTTTTTCCTCTTTTTTTTTCTTAACTTATATTGCATTATTTGTTTCAGTGGTACAGATCTGTGATTCAACAGTCTTGTAAAATTCACAGCACTCTCC
>NW_027410505.1:0-1084 GCF_003265705.2 Callorhinus ursinus | reverse complement strand
ACTCTATCGTCAATTAATCTCGACAAGCAGGAAAGAACATCCAATGGCAAAAAAGACAGTCTCTTCAATAAATGGTGCTGGGAAAACTGGACAACCCCATGCAGAAGAATGAAGCTAACCATTCTCTTACCCAATATACAAAGATAAACTCAGAATGGATGAAAGACCTCAATATGAGACCGGAATCCATCAAAATCCTGGAGGAGAATATAGGCAGTAACCTCTGACATTGGCCACAGCAACTTCTTTCAGGACCCATCTCTAAATACAAGGGAAAGAAAACCAAAAATGAACTTTTGGGACTTCATCAAGTTAAAAAGCTTCTGCAAGGCAAAGGAAACAGTCAACAAAGCTAAGAGTCAATCCACGGAATGAAGAAGATATTTTCAAATGACATAATAGATAAAGGGTTGACATCCAGGATCTATAAAGAACTTCTCAAACTCAACACCCAAAAAACAAGTAATCTAGTCAAGAAATGGCAGAAGACATGAACAGACACTTCTCCAAAGAAGACATACAAATGGCTAACAGACACATGAAAAATGTTCAACATCACTAGCTATCAGCGAAATACAAATTAAAACCCCATTGAGATACCACCTTACACCAGTTAGAATGGCAGAAATTAACAAGACAGGAAACAACAAATGTTGGCAAGGTTATGGAGAAAGGGGAACCCTCTTACACTGTTGATGGGAATGCAAGCTGGTACAGTCACTCTGAAAAACAGTATGGAGTTTACTCAAGATGTTAAAATTGGAGCTACCCTATGACCCAGCAATTGCACTACTAAGTATTTACCCCAAAGATACAGATGTAGTATAAAGAAGGGGCACATTCATCCCAATGTTCATAGCAGCAATGTCCACAATAGCCAAACTGTGGAAGAGGCTGAGATGCCCTTCAACAGACGAATGGATAAAGAAGATGTGGTCCATATATACAATGGAATATTACTCAGCCATCGGAAAGGATGAATACCCACTACTTGCATCAACATGGATGGAACTGGAGGGCATTATCCTAAGTGAAATAAGCAGAGAAAGACAACTATCCTATGGTTTTGCTCATATGTGTAACA
>NW_027410504.1:0-1084 GCF_003265705.2 Callorhinus ursinus | reverse complement strand
AAACTATTGGCCATTTCTTGTCACTTGAGCTGAGTACAAATGATTGGGAGTAGGGGCTTGAGGGGGGTCCTGGGCCAGACTTTGTATTTGGGGGACAAAGGCCATCCAGACAAGCATGTGCTGAGCCTGAGGAGGGGGTCTGTGTGAAGACCCCAGCTGCAGGCACTTCTGTCTGCAGATGCCCCCTCAGCCCGCCCCAGGGCACCTGCCGATGGGGGAGTGCCTGCCCCCTCCTCTCTGCCGAGGCCTCTCTCCTGCACCAGGTGCCTCCTCTCCTGCCAGCCACTGCCAGCCTGCAGCCTCGGAGGGTGTACACCCTGACGACCTCCAGCCCTGGAGACAAAGCCAGTGAGGGTGGGACGTGGTCTCCCAGCAGGCCCGAGGGCCAGGCTCCCACGGTGCTCACTCTCCTGCAGGCTCACTGTGCCACGTCCTCCCTCAGGCTCCCTGGGCCCAAGACCTCCTCTGTTTGCTGAACATCCTTGGCCGAGGCTCCACACCCTGGGACTGGGAACAGGTCGTCTGAAACTACTGGAATCTTGCTTCTGTGCCCATGATGTGGGCACAGTCCAGCCTCACAGACTGCTCAGAGGAGACCCAGTGCAGGAAGATGCAGGCTGCTGCAAGGGAGATGCCCGGTGACCCCAGAAGGAGTGCACAGGATTTGTACAATGCACCTTGCTCACATTACCTCCAGGGGATGCGGGCGCCAGGCCACGGGGCACAGGGAGTCCTGGCAGGGTAGTCCTGGTGGGGGTTGGCCTGTCAAGGAGGCCATAGAAGGGTCCCAGAAGAGGCAGGAGACAAGTAAGACAAAACAGAGCTTCCCAAGGAGGTTGATGGAAGGATCAGAGGATCGCAGAGACCTTTGGGAAAACTCGGAAGCCCTGGAGATGTTGGCTGAAATGCTTTCATTTGGTCAGAAATGTTGGGTCACAACACCCCAGTCGACACTGGCTAATTTACTTTGTTGGTTCTAGGAATCAGTGCATACCTGCCACTAGAACTCACATTGCAGGAAGTCTAGGTTATACTTACTGTTCATCACTTTTCAGGACTAGATTTTTCTAGAGGAAGTCCTAAG
>NW_027410503.1:0-1084 GCF_003265705.2 Callorhinus ursinus | reverse complement strand
TTGGGATTTCATCAAGATAAAAAGCTTTTGCACAGCAAAAGAAACAGTCCACAAAACCAAAAGACAACCGACAGAATGGGAGAAAATATTTGCAAATGACATATCAGATAAAGGGCTAGTATCCAAAATCTATAAAGAACTTATCAAACTCAACACCCAAAGAACAAATAATCCAATCAAGAAATGGGCAGAAGACATGAACAGACATTTCTCCAAAGAAGACATCCAAATGGCCAACAGGCACATGAAAAAGTGCTCAACATCGCTCGGCATCAGGGAAATCCAAATCAAAACCTCCATGAGATACCACCTCACACCCGTCAGAATGGCTAAAATTAACAAGTCAGGGAACAACAGATGTTGGCGGGGATGTGGAGAAAGGGGAACCCTTCTACATTGTTGGTGGGAATGCATTCTGGTGCAACCCCTCTGGAAAACAGTATGGAGGTTCCTCAAACAGTTGAAATTAGAGCTACCGTTCGATCCAGCAATTGCACTACTGGGTATTTACCACAAAGATACAAATGTAGGGACCCGAAGGGGTACGTGTACCCCAATGTTTATAGCAGCAATGTCCACAATAGCCAAACTGTGGAAAGAGCCAAGATGCCCATCGACAGATGAATGGATAAAGAAGATGTGGTATATATACACAATGGAATATTATGCAGCCATCAAAAGGAATGAGATCTTGCCATTTGCAACGACGTGGATGGAACTGGAGGGTGTTATGCTGAGTGAAATAAGTCAATCAGAGAAAGACATGTATCACATGACCTCACTGATATGAGGAATTCTTAATCTCAGGAAACAAACTGAGTGTTACTGGAGTGGTTGGGGGTGGGAGGGATGGGGTGGCTGGGTGATAGACATTGGGGAGGGTATGTGCTACGGTGAGCGCTGTGAATTGTGCAAGACTGTTGAATCACAGATCTGTACTTCTGAAACAAATAACGCAACATATTTTAAGAAAAAAGGAAAAGAAGAAGATAACAGGAGAGGAAGAAAAGGGGAGTATGTCAGAGGGGGAGACGAACCATGAGAGATGATGGACTCTGAAAAACAAACTGAGGGTTCTAGAGGG
>NW_027410502.1:0-1084 GCF_003265705.2 Callorhinus ursinus | reverse complement strand
TCCTCTCCTGCTATCTTCTTCTTTTTCTTTTTTCTTAAAATATGTTGTGTTATTTGTTTCAGAAGTACAGATCTGTGATTCAACAGTCTTACACAATTCACAGCGCTCACCGTAGCACATACACTCCCCAATGTCTATCACCCAGCCACCCCATCCCTCCCACCCCCGACCACTCCAGCAACCCTCAGTTTGTTCCTGAGATTAAGAATTCCTCATATCAGTGAGGTCATATGATACATGTCTTTCTCTGATTGACTTATTTCACTAAGCATAACACCCTCCAGTTCTATCCACGTCGTTGCAAATGGCAAGATCTCATTCCTTTGGATGGCTGCATAATATTCCATTGTGTATATATACCACTTCTTCTTTATCCATTCATCTGTCGATGGACATCTTGGCTCTTTCCACAGTTTGGCTATTGTGGACATTGCTGCTATAAACATTGGGGTGCACGTACCCCTTCGGGTCCCTACATTTGTATCTTTGGGGTAAATACCCATAGTGCAATTGCTGGATCGAATGGTAGCTCTAATTTCAACTGTTTGAGGAACCTCCATACTGTTTTCAAGAGGGGTTGCACCAGCTTACATTCCCACCAATGGTGTAGGAGGGTTCCCCTTTCTCCACATCCCCGCCAACATCTGTCGTTCCCTGACTTGTTAATTTTAGCAATTCTGACGGGTGTGAGGTGGTATCCCATTGAGGTTTTGATTTGGATTTCCCTGATGCCGAGTGATGTTGAGCACTTTTTCATGTGCCTGTTGGCCATTTGGATGTCTTCTTTGGAATAATGTCTGTTCATGTCTTCTGCCCATTTCTTGATTGAATTATTTGTTCTTTGGGTGTTGAGTTTGATCAGTTCTTTATAGATTTTGGATACTAGCCCTTTATCTGATATGTCATTTGCAAATATTTTCTCCCATTCTGTCGGTTGTCTTTTGGTTTTGTGGACTGTTTCTTTTGCTGTGCAAAAGCTTTTTATCTTGATGAAATCCCAATAGTTCATTTTTGCCCTGGCTTCCCGTGCCTTTGGCGATGATTCTAGGAAGAAGTTGCTGCGGCTGAGGTCGAAGAGGTTGCT
>NW_027410501.1:0-1084 GCF_003265705.2 Callorhinus ursinus | reverse complement strand
ATTATTACTAAGTAAAATCCATAGTTTATTCTAATTTCCTTACTTTATACCTAATATCCTTTTTAGGTGCAAGATCCCATCCAGAATATCATATTGCCTTTAGCCCATGTTGATGGGCTCCTTGTGGCTGTGACAGTTTCTCAGATTTTCCTTACTTTTGATGATGTTGACAGTGTCGAGGAGTACTGGTCAGGTGCATTTCAGGAAGCCCCTCTGCTGAAATTCATCTGATGCACTTCTCATGTTTAGTCTAGGATTAGGGGTTTTTGGATGAAGATAACAGAGGTAAAGTGTCATTTCATTGCATCTTATCAAGGGTATGTGCAAACAACAAAATTCGCCACTGTTAAGTCGTGTTTATCAGATTTCTCCACAATAAAGTGACTCTTCACTCTCTTTCCATAAGATACTTACAATGGATTGAATTGTGTGTCCCCAAAATATATGTCTTCCCAGAATCTCAGGTCTTGCGATGAGATCATTCTAGGCTAGAGTGGGCCCTAAATCCAACGTTAAGTGTCCTTATAAGAGACAGAAAGGTAAAGGCACACAGAGACATGGAGAAGCAAGTGCCATGAAAATTGAGGCAGATACTGGAGTCTGTAGTCCGCAAGCCAAGGGCGCGACGCCTGAGGGCAGCTGCCGGGAGACACACATGAGTAGCTACTCCTGCAGAGCCTCCAGAGGGAATCAGCCTGAAACACCCTTCGTGCAGACTCGCAGCCTCCAGAACTTGGGAGAACAAAATTCTGCTGTTTTAAGCCACAAGCTCTGTACATGAGGCATGAGCATTGCCCTGGGCATCATTTCTTTTCACCCTGGGCAGATAGAGCACAGAAATGCGTGTGTGTGTGCTAACCCATGCAGGCATGCATGTCTGTGAGCACTTCTATACAGAACCATCTGCATCCGACCACATGAACTCGAGTTCTCCTAGAAGCCCCACCTCGAACTCATGGATCATTCTAGCCTCCTCCCACTGCTTCTCAGTGAAAACCCACACCAAGAGTGGGAAGCCTCACTGCCATCAGGTGCTGTCCCCTTGCCCAGTAGTTCAGGTCTAGCAACACATGCACAGCAATAT
>NW_027410500.1:0-1085 GCF_003265705.2 Callorhinus ursinus | reverse complement strand
TCTCTTTTTTGATGGGGTCTTTGTCTGGTTTTGGGATCAAGGTAATGCTGGCCTCATAAAATGAGTTTGGAAGTTTCCCTTCCATTTCTATTTTTTGGAACAGTTTCAGGAGAATAGGTATTAATTCTTCTTGAAATGTCTGATAGAATTCCCCTGGGAAGCCGTCTGGCCCTGGGCTTTTGTTTCTTGGGAGATTTTTGATGACTGTTTCAATTTCCTTAGTGGTTATAGGTCTGTTCAGGTTTTCTATTTCTTCCTGGTTCAATTTTGGTAGTTGATCCATCTCTAGGAATGCACCCATTTCTTCCAGGTTCTCTAATTTGCTGGCATAGAGTTGCTCGTAATATGTTCTTATAATTGTTTGTATTTCTTTGGTGTTGGTTGTGATCTCTCCTCTTTCATTCATGATTTTGTTGATTTGGGTCATTTCTCTTTTCTTTTTGATCAGTCTGGCCAGGGGTTTATCAATCTTGTTAATTCTTTCAAAGAACCAGCTCCTAGTTTCGTTGATCTGTTCTACTGTTCTTTTGGTTTCTAGTTCATTGATTTCTGCTCTGATCTTTATGATTTCTCTTCTCCTGCTGGGTTTAGGCTTTATTTGCTGTTCTTTCTCCAGCTCCTTTAGGTGTAGGGTTAGGTTGTGTATTTGAGACCTTTCTTGTTTCTTGAGAAAGGCTTGTATTGCTATATACTTTCCTCTCAGGACCGCCTTTGCTGTATCCCAAAGATTTTGAACAGTTGTGTTTTCATTTTCATTGGTTTCCATGAATTTTTTTAATTCTTCTTTAATTTCTTGGTTGACCCATTCATTCTTTAGTAGGATGCTCTTTAGCCTCCATGTATTTGAGTTCTTTCCGACTTTCCTCTTGTGGTTGAGTTCTAGTTTCAAAGCATTGTGGTCTGAAAATATGCAGGGAATGATCCCAATCTTTTGGTACCGATTGAGACCTGATTTGTGACCTAGGATGTGATCAATTCTGGAGAATGTTCCATGGGCACTAGAGAAGAATGTGTATTCCGTTGCTTTGGGATGGAATGTTCTGAATATGTCTGTGAAGTCCATTTGGTCCAGTGTGTCATTTAAA
>NW_027410499.1:951-1085 GCF_003265705.2 Callorhinus ursinus | reverse complement strand
AGAGAAGCGACCACTTTCTGGAAGGTAGGACGTGCGGAGAAGTGAATTCGAGGCGATATTCGGGAGGATAGACGGCAGGGGAGGGGCCCTCCGTCGGCCGCTTCTGGCAAGTGCTAGAGCCGCGGAGCACAAAA
>NW_027410499.1:544-851 GCF_003265705.2 Callorhinus ursinus | reverse complement strand
AGGCGATATTCGGGAGGATAGACGGCGGGGGAGGGGGCCTCCGTCGGCCGCTTCTGGCAAGTGCTAGAGCCGCGGAGCACAAAATCGGACCTTTTAGAAGTCGGCTCCACTGAGGGATGTCGCTGCAGTGGCTAAGCGGGGGGTGGAACCCTCGCGGGACAGTGGGGTCTCAGGACCCTCGGGGTCACAGAAAGACCGGGGGTGCCTGAGTGCGGCAGAGCTCCCAGGGATCGGAACAGGGAAGCCGGCTGCAGAGACGGAGCCGAGGCGCGGGCTCTCAGCTCGGGGTGGCCATAAACTGTGATCT
>NW_027410499.1:0-444 GCF_003265705.2 Callorhinus ursinus | reverse complement strand
CCGCGGCCCAGTCGGGCCACTGTGCCTCCAGCAGGGACCCAACAAGCAGCAGAGCCGGGGAGACTCCCCTTCCTCCCCGGGGAGGAGCGGCGCGGGAGCGCAGGGCAGGGATCTGCTGGGTTTGGAGACTCCACACGGGGTCGGGTGCCAGAGATAGAAACGCTCGGTCACAGGCCGGGTGAGCACGGAGTGCGGCCGGAGACCGGGGACACGGGAGTGACTGCTTTTCTCTGGGGGCGCACTGAGGAGCGGGGCCCCGAATTCTCGGCTCCTCCGGGTGGCGATTGGGAGGCCACCATATTCACCCTGGTCCTCCAAAGCTGTACGGAGAGCTTGCAGGGAACAAAAGCTCCTGAGATCAAACCCGAGCAGCTTGCTTAGCCCGGACCGACAAGGGCGGGGCAATTCCGCCTCCGGCAAAGATATTTGGGAACCACGGCAACA
>NW_027410498.1:0-1085 GCF_003265705.2 Callorhinus ursinus | reverse complement strand
TCCCCGGAGGACGGCCTCCTGATACTGGTGGATGTGGGCCTGTTCCTTGGTTGTGGTGAAGTCCCATGCTGGGTGCTCTTCGGGTGCGGCTGTGTTAGCCCAGGCAGCAGGGTCGATGACTCCCACTTGTGCATGCTCTTCCAGGTACTGCCGTACACCTTTCATTATTGTCCTCCTTTCCTCTGTATTAAACAGGGTGCGGAGTAACTGTTGGCAGTCTTCCCAGGTTGGCTGATGAGTCTGGAAGAGGCATTCTATGAGGTCTACCATGGCCTGTGGTTTCTCAGACTAGGATGGGGGGTTATGTTTCCAGTTGAGGAGGTTGTTTGTGGAGAAGGGCTGATAATACATCATGGAATGGCTGGGTTCGCCGTCCATTTTTCATCGCGCCTTTCGGGTCCCTGCGTCTCTCCTACCGTCATTTGGAGGGTGCTTGCGACTGGCCTGGGGCATAGCCTGGCTGCTGGTCCTGGAGAAATTGGATCTTTTGGGCCTGGGGGCGCCAGTGGATCCTCTGGGCCTGGAGGAGGTGGTGAAACCAATGGCGGCGGTGTGTCTGGATCTGAAGGGCCATGTGTAGGCAGTATTGGGGTTACGTATCATGGGGGCAGGTTCGGTTCATCCTTTGGATCTCCGACTAGATTTGTGGAGATTGGGGCTTTTCCTGATTTTCTTAAGTCACTTGGAGCAGGCGATTAAGACCCTCGCCTGTCCCTGCCTATTGCAAGGAAATCGCATCCAGGGGCGAAGGGTCTGCTCAGTTCCTAGCCAGGAGTCAATGTACGGAAACTGGTCAGGGTGTCCTGGTTCTCCTGTTATGACTCGCCATACTCAAAGAATCATTGGGACATCCAATGTCCCTTCTGAAGGACACCCGACATCTATGTTGGGCCATTCCAATTCACATAGTGTCCTTAACTTGCCGGGGTTCATCCTGACTCCATAGTCTCTTGAAAACCACTTATTGAATTTTGGATCATGGTCTCTAGAACCATAGGTTTACTCTGCCCTGACCCCATGGTGTTGTCCCAGTGTGCAGGGGCGCAGAGACAGACAAAGGAGGAGGGTGCCAACTGAGATGAGGA
>NW_027410497.1:0-1085 GCF_003265705.2 Callorhinus ursinus | reverse complement strand
TCAACATTAGGCACAGCAAATTCTTAAAGACACATCTCCAAAGGCAATGGAAACAAAAGCAAAAATGAACTTTTGGGACTTCACCAAGATAAAAGTCTTCTGCAAGGCAAAGGAAACGATAAACCGAACAAAGAGGCAGCCCACAGAATGGGAGAAGATATTTGCCAATGACACTACAGATCAAGGGCTGGTATACAAGATCTATAAAGAACTTCTCAAACTCAACACCCAAAAAACAAATAAAAGTCAAAAAACAGGCAGAAGACATGAACAGACACTTCTCCAAACAAGACACACAAATGGCTAACAGACACATGAAAAATAAATGATCGTCATCATTAGGGATCAGGGAAATTCAAATCAAAACCACATCGAGATACCACCTTACACCAGTTAGAATGGCAAAAATTGACAAGGCACAAATTTTGGAGAGGTTTCAGAGAAAAGGGATCCATCTTACACTGTTGGTGGAAATGCAGGTTGGTAGAGCCACTTTGGAAAACAGTGTGAAGGTGCCTCAAAAAATTAAAAATAGAGCTACCCTATGACCCAGCAATTGCACTACTTGGTATTTACCACAAAGACACAGATGCAGTGAAAAGAAGGGTCATATGCACCCCAATGTTCATAGCAGCAATGTCGGAAATACCCAAACTATGAAAAGAGCCGAGATGCCCTTCAACAGACTAATGGATAAAGAAGATGTGGTCCATATATACAATGGAATATTACTCTGCCATCAGAAAGGATGAATACCCATCATTTACTACACAGTGGAGTTCTGACTACTGCCTGTATAATTGCTATAGAATTTGCTACTATAATCCTATTTATTTATTTATTTATTTATTTATTTTTAAACCACAAATGTTTATTTTCTCACAATTCTGAAAAGTAGAAATCTGAGATATAGCTGTCTTCAGGGTTGATTTCTTCTGAAGCCTCTCTCTTCAGCTCATATGTGGCCATCGTCTCACTGGGTGTTCTCATCAACTCGCCTTTGGTGTATCCATGTCTTAATCTCTTCTGAAAAGGGCTCTTCATATATTTGTCTAGGGTCCCTCCTTATAATTAATTTTAACTCA
>NW_027410496.1:0-1085 GCF_003265705.2 Callorhinus ursinus | reverse complement strand
TTTTATCGTTTTATAAAAAAAAAAATTTAAGGCCACAATTACCTTGATCCCCAAACCAGACAAAGGCCCTATCAAAAAGGAGAATTACAGACCAATATCCTGGATGCAAAAATTCTCACCAAAATACTAGCCAATAGGATCCAACAGTACATTAAAAGGATTATTCACCATGACCAAGTGGGATTTATCGCTGGGCTACAAGGTTGATTCAACATCCGCAAATCAATCAATGTGATACACGACATTAACAAAAGAAAGAACAAGAACCATATGATCCTCTCAATAGATGCAGAAAAAGCATTTGACAAAGTACAGCATCCTTTCTTGATCAAAACTCTTCAGACTATAGGGATAGAGGGGACATACCTCAATATCATAAAAGCCATCTATGAAAAACCCTCACGAATATCATTCTCAATGGGGAAAAGCTGAGAGCTTTCCCCCTAAGGTCAGGAATGCGGCAGGGATGTCCACTATCACCACTGCTATTCAACATAATATTAGAAGTCTTAGCCTCAGCAATCAGACAAGAAAAAGAAATCAAAGGCATCCAAAACGGCCAAGAAGAAGTCAAACTCTCACTCTTTGCAGATGCTATGATACTTTATGTGGAAAACCCAAAAGACTCCACCCCAAAACTGCTAGAACTCATACAGGAATTCAGTAAAGTAGCAGGATATAAAATCAATGCACAGAAATAAGTGGCATCACACCAACAACAAGACAGAAGAAAGAGAAATTAAGGAGTCTATCCCATTTACAACCGTACCCAAAACCATAAGATACCTAGGAATAAATCTAACCAAAGAGGCAAAGGATCTGTACTCAAAACACTACAAAATACTCATTAAAGAAATTGAGGAAGACACAAAGAAATGGAAAAACGTTCCATGCTCATGAATTGGAAGAACAAATATTGTGAAGATGTCAATGCTACCTAGAACAATCTACACATTCAGTGCAATCCCCAACAAGATACCATCCACTTTTTTCAAAGAAATGGAACAAATAATCCTAAAATTTGTATGGAACCAGAAGAGACCCCGAATAGCCAGAGGAATGTTGAAAAAGAAAAGCAAAGCTGG
>NW_027410495.1:0-1085 GCF_003265705.2 Callorhinus ursinus | reverse complement strand
AATGCCCCAATCAAAAGACACAGGCTATCAGATTGGATTAAAAAACAAGACCCATCAATATGCTATCTGCAAGAGACTCATTTTAGTCCCAAAGACACCCCCAGATTGAAAGTGAGGGGGTGGAAAACCATTTACCATGCTAATGGACACCAAAAGAAAGCTGGGGTGGCAATCCTTATATCAGACAAATTACATTTTAAACCAAAGACTGTAATAAGAGATGAGGAAGGAAACTATATCCTACTTAAAGGGTCTGTCCAACAAGAAGATCTAACAATTGTAAATATCTATGCCCCGAACATGGGAGCAGCCAATTATATAAGGCAATTAATAACAAAAGCGAAGAAATACATTGACAGCAAAACAATAATAGTGGGGGACTTAAACACCCCCCTGACTGAAATGGACAGATCATCTAAGCAAAAGATCAACAAGGAAATAAAGACTTTAAATGACACACTGGACCAAATGGACTTCACAGACATATTCAGAACATTCCATCCCAAAGCAATGGAATACACATTCTTCTCTAGTGCCCATGGAACATTCTCCAGAATTGATCACATTCTAGGTCACAAATCAGGTCTCAACTGATACCAAAAGATTGGGATTATTCCCTGCATATTTTCAGACCACAATGCTTTGAAATTAGAACTCAATCACAAGAGGAAAGTTGGAAAGAACTCAAATACATGGAGGCTAAAGAGCATCCTACTAAAGAATGAATGGGTCAACCAGGAAATTAAAGAAGAATTAAAAAAATTCATGGAAACCAATGAAAATGAAAACACAACTGTTCAAAATCTTTGGGATACAGCAAAGGCAGTCCTGAGAGGAAAGTATATAGCAATACAAGCCTTTCTCAAGAAACAAGAAAGGTCTCAAATACACAACCTAACCCTACACCTAAAGGAGCTGGAGAAAGAACAGCAAATAAAGCCTAAACCCAGCAGGAGAAGAGAAATCATAAAGATCAGAGCAGAAATCAATGAACTAGAAACCAAAAGAACAGTAGAACAGATCAACGAAACTAGGAGCTGGTTCTTTGAAAGAATTAACAAGATTGATAAACCCCTGGCCAGACT
>NW_027410494.1:0-1085 GCF_003265705.2 Callorhinus ursinus | reverse complement strand
ATTTCTTTCATGAGCATTTTATAGTTTTCTGAGTACAGATCCTTTGCCTCTTTGGTTAAATTTATTCCTAGGTATCTTATGGTTTTGGGTGCAATTGTAAATGGGATCGACTCCTTGATTTGTCTCTCTTCTGTCTTGTTGTTTCTGTATTGGAATGCCACTGATTTCTGTGCATTGATTTTATATCCTGCCACTTTACTGAATTCCTGTATGAGTTCTAGCAGTTTTGGGGTGGAGTCTTTTGGGTTTTCCACATAAAGGATCATATCATCTGCAAAGAGGGAGAGTTTGACTTCCTCTTTGCCGATTTGGATGCCTTTGATTTCTTTTTGTTGTCTGATTGCTGTGGCTAGAACTTCTAATACTATGTTGAATAGCAGTGGTGAGAGTGGACATCCCTGCCGCGTTCCTGACCTTAGGGGAAAAGCTCTCAGCTTTTCCCCATTGAGAATGATAGTCACTGTAGGTTTTTCATAGATGGCTTTTATGATATTGAGGTATGTACCGTCTATCCCTATACTCTGAAGAGTTTTGATCAAGAAAGGATGCTGTACTTTGTCAAATGCTTTTTCTGCATCTATTGAGAGGATCATATGATTCTTGTACTTTCTTTTGTTAATGTATTGTATCACGTTGATTGATTTGCGGATGTTGAACCATCCTTGCAGCCCAGGGATAAATCCCACTTGGTCATGGTGAATAATCCTTTTAATCTACTGTTGGATCCTATTGGCTAGTATTTTGGTGAGAATTTTTGCATCCATGTTCATCAAGGATATTGATCTGTAATTCTCCTTTTTGATAGGGTCTTTGATGGTTTTGGGATTAAGGTAATGCTGGCCTCATAAAATGAGTTTGGAAGTTTTCCTTCCATTTCTATTTTTTGGAACAGTTTCAGGAGAATAGGTAGTAATTCTTCTTGAAATGTCTGATAGAATTTCCCTGGGAAGCCATCTGGCCCTGGGCTTTTGTTTCTTGGGAGATTTTTGATGACTTCTTCAATTTCCTTAGTGGTTATAGGTCTGTTCAGGTTTTCTATTTCTTCCTGGTTCAATTTTGGTAGTTGATACATCTCTAGGAATGCA
>NW_027410493.1:150-1085 GCF_003265705.2 Callorhinus ursinus | reverse complement strand
CAATATACCTTCTGCCCCCCTCTCTCTCTCTTCTTCTTCTGGGATCTAATGTTGTTTCGTCTTATTGTATCACTTATCTCTCGAATTCTGCCCTCGTGATCCTGTAATTGTTTCTCTCTCTTTTTCTCAGCCTCTTTATTTTCCATCATTTGGTCTTCTATATCGCTGATTCTCTCTTCTGCCTCATTTATCCTAGCAGTTAGTGCCCCCATTTTTGATTGCACCTCATCAATAGCCTTTTTGATTTCGACTTGGTTAGATTTTAGTTCTTTTATTTCTCCAGAAAGGGTTTCTCTAATAACTTCCACGCTTTTTTCAAGCCCAGCTAGTATCTTTAAAGTCATGATTCTGAACTCTAGGTCCGACATCGTACTAATGTCCGTATTGAGTAGGTCCCTGGCTGACGGTACTACCTCTTGTTCTTTTTGCTGAGGTGATTTCTTTCGTCTTGTCATTTTGTCCAGAGGAGAATAGATGAATGAGAGAACAAAATGCTAACAGGTTTACAACGTCCCCAGCAAATATACTGTATACAAATCAGAAAAGACCTGAAACCAGGGGAAAAGAGAGGGAAAGAAAGAAAAAAGAAAGAGAAAAAAAAAGGAAAAAAAAAGAATAAAAACAAAAAAAGCAGAACGTGATCAAATATGATCAGGCTAGTGTATAGATCAGTGCCACACACTAGATTTTGGGCGTATTTTGGTCTGTTAGAAAAAAGTGCCTCCTAAAATTTTAAAGGAAGAAAGACATATATGTACAAAATAAGGGTTGATACAATGAAGGGATGGAAGATGACTGTAAAGATGAAAATTATAAAAGATTTTATAAAAGGACTTGGTAAGATAAGTTGTTTGAAAAAAGAAAGAAGATTTAAGAAAACAAAAGGAAAAAGGGAGAGGATGTGATCAGGCAGGAGACTAGAACAAAGCCATACA
>NW_027410492.1:0-1085 GCF_003265705.2 Callorhinus ursinus | reverse complement strand
CGTGGATCAGGGTGAATGTCAGTGTCAGGGTTTGTGGGCACGGGGCCGTTGAAGGTGGCATTTCGCTGGGATGTACATGCAGAGTTCTACTCAGAACGCTTTGCCCCGATTTCCCAATGGTGTGGTTTCCTTCCGGGAGACAGGCTGAGTCCGCCGGTATTGTTCAGGTGCCCCCAATCCCTGTGGCTTTAGAGCCAGGCCTCTGGGGCCAGAGCCCTCAGAAGCAGAGAGGGATAGTGTGAGGCCCTGGGGCACGGCAGGCCCAACGTGGCAGCACTATGGCCTGCTTCCCTGGGAGTTTGTCTTGAGGGCGTGGGTCAGGATGAGTGCCAGGCTCAGGGTTTGCCGCTAGAGGGCGCAAAATTTGTGGATTCCTTGGGATGGGCATTCAGAGTTCTCCTGCTCTGAATGCTTTCCCGAGGAGCACATGGCGCATTTCCCTTCTCGGTGGCAGCCTGAGTCACTCGCTATTGCCCGGGTGTCCCGAATCTGTGGGGCTATGGAGCCAGGCTCTGAGGACTGACCCCTCACAAGCCATCCGAGTTGCGGGTTAGCACATAGGGGCACGGGAGACCTGACATCCCAGCACTGCGTCGAGTTTCCCGGGGGTGAGGGTTGAAGGCGTGGGTCCGCGTGAGTGTCTTGCTCTTCTTTTCGGCCGCGGGACCGCTGAAATTGTGGGTGCGCTGGGATGGGCATCCAGCATTCTCCTGCTGTGAATCCTTTCCCGAGTTCCAAACGGTGTGTGCGCTGGGATGGGAATGCAGCGTTCTCCTGCTGTCAATCCTTTCCTGAGTTCGAAACGGTGGGGTTTCTCAAGGCGTGGCAAGCTCAGTCCTCCGGTATTGCTTAGGTCCCTTGCCTTTGGGGCTCTGGGGCGAGACCTCCGGGAACCAAGCACTGAGGAGCCAATCTAGGCTTGGGGTTAGGGCCCAGGGGCACGGCATGTAAAGTTCTCCTCCCACTGCTTTCGGAAGTGCCAAATGGCGCATTTTGCTTTGTGGTGTCAGGCTGAGTCCTCTGGTATTGCTCAGGTGGCCCCAATCCCTGGGGCCTGGAGCCAGGGACGTAGGGAGAGAGCTCCC
>NW_027410491.1:0-1086 GCF_003265705.2 Callorhinus ursinus | reverse complement strand
TGGACGTGGCCTTGTTTCTCTGAGTTCAGTGGAAGGCGCTGCTGAGGCTAGCTCATGTACATTTGAAGGCCCTTCCCACTTCACGACACAAGACTCTCGTGGAGAGAAACCCTCCACACAACGTGTTCCTCACCGTAGTGTATCGCGCTTTCCGTCTCTTTTCTTTCGCACTACGTTGTAACAAGTGGCCTCCATTCTTGGGGTAAGAGCTGGTCGTCGAAGGACGGCGACCCTCTAGCTTTGTTCTTAGAGGTAAACACCCGTAGGCAATCCTCCTTATGCTTCCCCACATCATACGTGTCCATACTCATCCTTCTTCAGGGAACGACAGGAGACACATTCGGGACGGACGGCTAACTCTTGGGTACGTCCCTCATGCCTTCACACCCACTACGGAAAACACTGTTATCTTCCTGAAACAGTATGATAGCTGAGGGAAGACTTCTTCCCAAGCGGTGGGTCAAGCACCGTCACAGGCCACGGCACATTCCTTATGCCTTCACACGTTCATGCCAGAATGCCGCTCATACGTAGGTGTATGGCTTTCAAGGATTTCCTTCTCCCACTTGAAGGCATGTCCTATCTCCTCTGTTCTCTCTCTCATACTCTTGAGAACATACCTCACGGAACAAGATTTGAATTGGGAGACACAATCTACACTAAGTATTTCTGTGGCACAGGCATGGGGCACATGCCTTGCGCTGCCGCACTTACATTGGAATAGACAAGCATTTTCAGGGAAGATGTTCGTAGAAACACGGTTTCTCTGCAGTGATGTTTCCTCAGACTGAAGTGCACGCCGCCCGTTTCGGATTCAACACATACCTGTTGTGACTCTGTTTTCCCCATGACGCCAGGTGTAAGCGCGAAGTCGGGTTTGACACAGACTTGTTTCGCGCAGTTGAGTCTGTGGCTTTCCTTTGGCGAACTCACACATATTTGGAAACCCCTTTTCGCGTCGTGACCCATGGTGTCCATTGGGCGAAGCCTTCCATACAAAGTTGTTCCACGAGGAAGCTATATCAGGCTTTTCCTCTGGTTCCTTTCACACTTGGCGTATGGCCGCTTCGATCCTTCGGAAAGGAG
>NW_027410490.1:0-1086 GCF_003265705.2 Callorhinus ursinus | reverse complement strand
GAAAGTTATGGACAGAGTTCCCCTGAGATTCATACCTCAAGTCCTGGTCTTCTCCGAGAGCGATCCCAGGTGGGGGTAGGGGGGAAAGAGAGCTGACATCTATCCCTTCTTCTCATGTCCATGATATCTCTTCTCTGTCCCAGGTCTGCTTCCAGAACAGAAGAGCTCGGCACCCAGGGCAGAGCAGAAGTGGCCCTGTGAAGGACCTGGAAGCACACCCCAAACACAGTCCTTGTGTGACAGTCCCAGGGGAACTAGGCCTCCTGGCTAGTGTCCCTGTAAGCTCTCCTCCACTGGCTCTGTCCATTCCTCTGGGAAGCATGCAGGCCCTTGGTGTGGGGACAACTCCCATTCCCTGCATGGGCTTTGCCCCTCCAGTTTTCTGTGGGGGCCTTGGGAGCCAGGCCCTGGGGGCCATGATTGTCCCACCCACCCAAGGTGGGCTGGGAGGAGACAAGTTTCCTGCTGCTGAAGGCCTGCAGAACCGTTCCTTGACGGGACCAACTCTGGGAGGGTTTCTCTCCATTCCACATGCTCTTCTTTGCCCCCCCCCTGTCGTAAGGGGAATACCAGCAGCAACATGAATACCCTGGCATGGCACCCCTGCACTTCCAAGACTACCCACAGCCTCTAGTTTACAATCCTTGCCAAGGCTTGAAGGAGGCATGGCTCCCCGGGAGCAACCGCATTGCACAGCTCTGGGGCGAGCGTTCCCAGCTTGTCATCAGCACAGGACAGGCTTAGGATGGTGCAGTTCAGTAGCCTGCACATGCTGAGACCAGTGGCTGGCAGCAGCAGGCACATCCTACTGCAGGGCTGTCTGCTGCACAGAACCCACAGCAAAAACCCTCTGCAGAAGCCTCAAGTATTTAAGAGGAAGTTTTCTCAGCTGCAGAGATGGAAGAAGACACACACCGTTTTCTCAGTGGGTGTTCGCCACAAGAGGACGCTCTGGGACCCTGGAAACCCCCCTCAGTGAGGAGGAGTTTCACGCCCTAATGGCTATGCTGCATGACTCCACATGGCCTAAGGCCTAGGAGCAGGGAGGCCTCATCCTTCTCACACCACACTCATTCAGATCTTTCC
>NW_027410489.1:0-1086 GCF_003265705.2 Callorhinus ursinus | reverse complement strand
TTCCTGACACGCAGGCAGGCCAGGGACAACCTCTTGATGCTCAGATTATCTGGTGGAGAACTTACACTCAGGGGGAGGAGGGAAGACTGCCCTTCATGTAGGTGGAGGTGTGACCCCCTCACACTTCTACAGAAATGTGAATCTTCTTAACATGCAGGTATGTGATGTGAGCATTTGTCCTCCTCCAGTCGGTGAAATGAGGTCTCCTAACAATCAGAGAAAATGAAACCTCCGGATATTCAGATGATTGTGGTGAGAATTCCTGACCCTCAGGTATAGGAGACACATCTTCCTGCATGTAGGTCCCAGAGAGGAGACCTGGAGAGAGTCAGGTAGGAAACACCAGACCCTGTGATACTCAGCAGTGAATAAAAAGGTGGGCTTTATAGTCCTAAATTAGAGAAATTCAAAGTGGCTCTTTGAAAAGTGTGCTGATAGTAAGTACTTGGAAGAGGGAAAGCCAATTTGCCCTACACAGTGTTAAGGATCGATTAATCTGGTGAGCCCGACACCCTGTGACCATGGACATGCTGCATCATCTTGACACAGAGGGACAAAACTGCCCCTCAACCCATGATTTGGAACAGGAACTGTGGTTGCAGCATGCATGAGGGGCAGACCCAGACACTGCACAAAACGGGATCCTCAGATGATACGGAACCTTCGAAGGGTAACTGGCAATGGAGATCCCGGTCTTAAGACAGAGGGAAGGGGCTGCACATGAGCCCCCATCACCCAAGGGGTGCAGAGGAGCCTGAACAGAAAGCTGGGATCTTGTTTCAACCTGAACCAGTTAAGCTAAAGGGCTCCTGCCTGGACTGACTATTGGGGTGGGGGAGGGGTTGTAGCCATGCTGATTGGTCAGGAGGCCACAGAGCTTTGTGAGGTCACTGGCCTTCTAGGTCAGACTGGATCAGGAGTATGATAGAGATAATGCCAACTGCCATTCTGCTGGCCTTGGCAGTTTCTGTGGTTGCTGAAGATAAAGCCACGTGTGAATAAGTGTCAGGGACCCCTCTGGTAGTTGGAAAGAGTGTCATCTGAATAGCAAGCCCCACCCAGACTCCCTCTGTCCAGGGTAGGAAG
>NW_027410488.1:0-1086 GCF_003265705.2 Callorhinus ursinus | reverse complement strand
TATATAATACACCTGAAACCAACCTAACCCCATTAAATAGAATTTAAAAACTTCAAAAGTGATCTAAAAAATTCCCTAAAAATATAAGAACTATGAGGAGGGTTGGGGGTGTGGGGAGTAAGAGAGAAAACTGTCAATATATCAAAATACCATTTCACCACAACTACATGTTCATTACACATCACCTTCTGGTGGCTTTTGAGGCTGGGGGTTCCTACATTTGGGATGCCAACCCTACAACTTTAGGGAGAAACACATAGGTCACCTCCCTCCCAAATAGGAACGCTATCCCTACAGGAGAGTCTCCACTTGGAGGAGAAAGGGGCAGAGGTGAGATTCAGCAGACATGGAACATGCTGGAATCCACAAGGTACAGATCATACGGAACATGACACCATTTTCAGATGTCCCCTCCCAGAGGCAAGAAGTCCTCTGCACTTCTTATAGCCCACCCAGAATGAGTGCTTCTTGTTCCTGCCCAGCGTTCCAGACTCATTCTGACCCCCCACCCAGCCTACTCCACGACCACAGAGCTCCCCCCACGTATTTTGACACACATAGCTTTCTATGCTGTTGTGTTTAGAGAGCTACAGGACCCCTTGTGCCCCCTTCTTCCTGTTTTCTCACTTTATATCTCATTAAGGGGTTTTTTAAAGTAAAATAAGATCAGTCTTACTGATTATGTGGACTAAAATTACACAAACTTTAAAAATCAGAAGAAGTAACTATATTTACTGAAAGTGATCACATGTTCAATGTAGATTTAAGCCCTGGACAATCACCTATTTTTCAGGTTATCAGAAATTTATTGTTCAAACTTTGTACTAGACCACGACACAGTTAACCTTACATACAACTTTCACCGAGTAAAGAAACAGTGCTTTCTTCAGGAAATGTTCCCTTGATGTCACGTATCCTCCAAATATCGATCTCACTGTAATGTGCAAACTTTAGCTCAGAGCCCCAGGACTTGCCTCCAGTATCTTTCAACTGGGAAAGCTAGAAAGGCAGGAGGGAACATGCTCGTGGAGTTTTAAATCACAGGAACTCCGAGCAGACCAGCTAGCGCTCACACAGTCCAATACA
>NW_027410487.1:0-1086 GCF_003265705.2 Callorhinus ursinus | reverse complement strand
TCAGACAGAGGAAGACAAATACCATAAGATTTCACATACATGAGGAATCTAAAAAGCAAAACAAATAAAAGCAGGAACAGACCCACAAATACATGGAACAAACTGTAGCCAGAGGAGAGGGGTAGGGATGAGCAAAATGAGTGAAGGGGAGTGGGAGGTAGAGGCTTCCAGTTATGGAATGAATAAGTTAAGGGAATAAAAGGTACAGCATAAGGGATATAGTCAGGTGTATCATAATGGTATTGTATGGTGACAGAGGGTAGCTACACTTGTGGTGAGTATAGCATAACATAGAGAGTTGTTGAATATGTTGTACACCTGAAACTAAAGTATCATTATGTGTCAAATATACTTCAATTAAAAGTTGAAAATAAAAAAATAAATGCAAATAGAAAAGGAAATGTACTTGCTAATCATCAGGGAAAATTATAATGACAAAACAGGGTCATTACACACATTCAAATATTGCTCCACAAGAATGTTGTATTTTACTCTGAAAGGAATGCCGATCCTCAAGGTTTGCATCAGCAGGAGTTTGAAAGCACATATGGGAGTGGATGTTAAAGAATATGAAATATAACAGTAGAATGATCTGAATTTAATGGCATTGGTGCTATCATCCAGAGCACAGGTTATGATGAACTGGCTGTCTTCCACATTGGCTACCTGAAGTTTGAACTCAATGCCAGTCTATGGTAAATAAGGTTGAAAAGCTGGAAAGTCCCTGGTACCCTGTGGAAAAAGGAATCAGTGGGCTCCTGAAGATGGGAATTGTGGAGTTTCTCTAATGCAATATGCTCAGCCACCCTCTAAACATACCATGTGGAAAGCCTGGGGAACATTTTCTTCATGAAGTCATTAAGAAATGATTTGTTAAGGGGGGCATTAATATTCTTAAAATGTTCTGTGGTATCTAACGCCCAAGGACCAGTGATGATGGTGGGGAATGCAGCAGTGGAATTGGGCCACCTGATATTTAAAATAATGATAAAATCATGATGTCCTGGAAAATTAGGTGCCATCCTAACAAGGTGGAACTCATTACTACAATTAAGCCACATGAGTTTTGGCCTAAAGGGATCTGTG
>NW_027410486.1:0-1086 GCF_003265705.2 Callorhinus ursinus | reverse complement strand
TACTCGAAGAAGCAGCAGTGTAGAGGGACCGTGTGGTAGCTAGACTAGCGTCACTCTTGCTGGCGGTGGAAGCTCTTCCAGTGGGTGTGCGTGAAAGGCAGGACAATGATCCCATCTTCCCGGGGTGCGTGCGTGAGAGCACTGCAAGTGAGTCCCAATCCGTTTCCTGAGTGAGACTCTGGCTGCGCAGAACGCAGGACTCGACTCCCCACGTGTTTTAGGAAAGGAGGCCTGCACGTCTGCAGGCAGGCCTAATTGCTAGCGTACTAACTCAAAGAATAACCCGTGTGGAGAAACCGTGCTTTAGCTAGCGCCGAACTCTCTGAGGGAGTAGGCGCGTACAGTGTACCGTGGATGAGCCGGGCGCACGGCTCCCGTTCGTAAGAGTGAGGGAGAAGCAGGCGGGTGCGGAAGGTAGGCGCCTCTCTCTCGGCTCGGCTCTTGCTACCTGAAGCTTTCACCACCGCACGACGTATGGTTTGAATGCTCAGTGCTCAACCCTGCCTTGGAAGAAACAAGCCAGTAAGGAAGCCCAGTTTCCCCTCTCAGAGCCTCTCCTCAGGGCGGCCTCCTTTTCAACTGTCCTGGTGTGCCAGCCTGGGGAGAGGGTCCTGGCAGAACTCCAAGGGGAAAGAAGCAGTGGGCCCAAGGCACCTCTCGACTCAACTCCTATTTCTCGAGCAGGCTTGTGAAGGAAGGCTGCTCTGGAACACCCTCTTGTTTGGGGAGGAGAGCACAGCTGAACCCTGTGTGTCTGGAATCCTTAGGGACCCAGCCACTTACCACGACGTATCCAAGCAATAGGGTTACCGAAACTTAGCTTGCATTCTTCGTCTTGAAGCTGGAGGTATTTGACAGGGTTCGAGGAGGAGAGACTTGGGAACGGTTTCCATGCTTCACACTGAGTGAGAAACAGGAGCGTGCAGCAGGCAGCTCTCACCCTCCTCTTGTTTCATGAGGCCACTCGCCTGGCCCCGTGGGTGCGTGCAGGCATAAAGGCAGCCACTCCCCTGGAACACACAACCCTGGAGGGAACCCATTCTCCCTCTTCAAGTAGCCTTTCTTGAGACTGGAGGACCTTGGCCG
>NW_027410485.1:0-1086 GCF_003265705.2 Callorhinus ursinus | reverse complement strand
AGACAGCATATGGATGGGTCTTGTTTTTTAATCCAATCTGATAGCCTGTGTCTTTTGATTGGGGCATTGAGCCCATTTACATTCAGGGTAACTATTGAAAGGTATGAATTTAGTGCCATTGTATTACCTGTAAGGTGACTGTTAACTGTCTGTTGTCTGTGTTCGTTTCTGCTCTTTGCTGCTTTTAGGTTCTCTCTTTGCTTAGAGGACCCCTCTCAATATTTCTTGGAGGGCTGGTTTCGTGTTTGCAAATTCCTTTAGTTTTTGTTTGTTCTGGAAGCTTTTTATCTCTCCTTCTATTTTCAGTGATAGCCTAGCTGGATATAGTATTCTTGGCTGCATATTTTTCTCGTTTAGTGCTCTGAAGATATCATGCCAGTCCTTTCTGGCCTGCCAGGTCTCTGTGGATAGGTCTGTTGCCAATCTAATGTTTCTACCATTGTAGGTTACATATCTCTTCTCCCGAGCTGCTTTCAGGATTTTCTCTTTGTCTCTGAGACTCGTAAGTTTTACTATTAGATGTCGGGGTGTTGACCTATTTTTATTGATTTTGAGAGGGGTTCTCTGTGCCTCCTGGATTTTAATGCCTGTTTCCTTCCTCACATTAGGGAAGTTTTCTGCTATAATTTGCTCCAATATACCTTCTGCCCCCATCTCTCTCTCTTCTTCTTCTTCTGGGATCCCAATTATTCTAATGTTGTTTCGTCTTATCGTATCACTTATCTCTCGAATTCTGCCCTCGTGATCCTGTAGTTGTTTCTCTCTCTTTTTCTCAGCCTCTTTATTTTCCATCATTTGGTCTTCTATATCGCTGATTCTCTCTTCTGCCTCATTTATCCTAGCAGTTAGTGCCCCCATTTTGGATTGCACCTCATCAATAGCCTTTTTGATTTCGATTTGGTTAGATTTTAGTTCTTTTATTTCTCCAGAAAGGGTTTCTCTAATAACTTCCACGCTTTTTTCAAGCCCAGCTAGTATCTTTAAAGTCATGATTCTGAACTCTAGGTCCGACATCGTACTAATGTCCGTATTGAGTAGGTCCCTGGCTGACGGTACTACCTCTTGTTCTTTTTGCTGAGGTGATTT
>NW_027410484.1:0-1086 GCF_003265705.2 Callorhinus ursinus | reverse complement strand
TTCCTGACACGCAGGCAGGCCAGGGACAACCTCTTGATGCTCAGATTATCTGGTGGAGAACTTACACTCAGGGGGAGGAGGGAAGACTGCCCTTCATGTAGGTGGAGGTGTGACCCCCTCACACTTCTACAGAAATGTGAATCTTCTTAACATGCAGGTATGTGATGTGAGCATTTGTCCTCCTCCAGTCGGTGAAATGAGGTCTCCTAACAATCAGAGAAAATGAAACCTCCGGATATTCAGATGATTGTGGTGAGAATTCCTGACCCTCAGGTATAGGAGACACATCTTCCTGCATGTAGGTCCCAGAGAGGAGACCTGGAGAGAGTCAGGTAGGAAACACCAGACCCTGTGATACTCAGCAGTGAATAAAAAGGTGGGCTTTATAGTCCTAAATTAGAGAAATTCAAAGTGGCTCTTTGAAAAGTGTGCTGATAGTAAGTACTTGGAAGAGGGAAAGCCAATTTGCCCTACACAGTGTTAAGGATCGATTAATCTGGTGAGCCCGACACCCTGTGACCATGGACATGCTGCATCATCTTGACACAGAGGGACAAAACTGCCCCTCAACCCATGATTTGGAACAGGAACTGTGGTTGCAGCATGCATGAGGGGCAGACCCAGACACTGCACAAAACGGGATCCTCAGATGATACGGAACCTTCGAAGGGTAACTGGCAATGGAGATCCCGGTCTTAAGACAGAGGGAAGGGGCTGCACATGAGCCCCCATCACCCAAGGGGTGCAGAGGAGCCTGAACAGAAAGCTGGGATCTTGTTTCAACCTGAACCAGTTAAGCTAAAGGGCTCCTGCCTGGACTGACTATTGGGGTGGGGGAGGGGTTGTAGCCATGCTGATTGGTCAGGAGGCCACAGAGCTTTGTGAGGTCACTGGCCTTCTAGGTCAGACTGGATCAGGAGTATGATAGAGATAATGCCAACTGCCATTCTGCTGGCCTTGGCAGTTTCTGTGGTTGCTGAAGATAAAGCCACGTGTGAATAAGTGTCAGGGACCCCTCTGGTAGTTGGAAAGAGTGTCATCTGAATAGCAAGCCCCACCCAGACTCCCTCTGTCCAGGGTAGGAAG
>NW_027410483.1:0-1087 GCF_003265705.2 Callorhinus ursinus | reverse complement strand
GTAGAACAGATCAACGAATCTAGGAGCTGGTTCTTTGAAAGAATTAATAAGATTGATAAACCCCTGGCCAGATCTATCCAAAAGAAAAATGACCCAAATCAACAAAATCATGAATGAAAGAGGAGAGATCACAACCAACACCAAAGAAATACAAACAATTATAAGAACATATTATGAGCAACTCCATGCCACCAAATTAGATAACCTGGAAGAAATTGGTGCATTCCTAGAGATGTATCAACTACCAAAATTGAACCAGGAAGAAATAGAAAACCTGAACAGACCTCTAACCACTAAGGAAATTGAAGCAGGCAACAAAAATCTCCCAACAAACAACAGCCCAGGGCCAGATGGCTTCCCAGGGGAATTCTACCAAACATTTCAAAAAGATTTAATACCTATTCTCCTGAAACTGTTCCAAAAAATAGAAATGGAAGGAAAACTTCCAAACTCTTTTTATGAGGCCGCCATTACCTTGATCCCCAAACCAGACAAAGACCCCATCAAAATGAGAATTACAGACCAATATCCTTGATGAACATGGATGCAAAAATTCTCACCAAAATACTAGCCAATAGGATCCAACAGTACATTAAAAGGATCATTCACCATGACCAAGTGGGATTTATCCCTGGGCTGCAAGGCTGGTTCAACATCCGCAAATCAATCAACCTGATACAATACATTAACAAAAGAAAGAACAAGAATCATAGGATCCTCTCAATAGATGCAGAAAAAGCATTTGACAAAGTACAGCATCCTTTCTTGATCAAAACTCTTCGGAGTATAGGGATAGGGGGTACATACCTCAATACCATAAAAGCCATCTATGAAAAACCTACACCGAATATCATTCTCAATGGGGAAAAGCTGAGAGCTTTTCCCCTAAGGTCAGGAATGCGGCAGGGATGTCCACTCTCACCACTGCTATTCAACATAGTATTAGAAGTCCTAGCCACAGCAATCAGACAACAAAAAGAAATCAAAGGCATCCAAATCGGCAAAGAGGAAGTCAAACTCTCACTCTTTGCAGATGATATGATACTGTATGTGGAAAACCCAAAAGACTCCACCCCAAAACTGCTAG
>NW_027410482.1:540-1087 GCF_003265705.2 Callorhinus ursinus | reverse complement strand
ACGGTGGGGACCGCGGGACATCGGGCCAGCTCCTCTCTCTGAGGGAAAGAGACGAAAGATGGCTTCCCTTGGGGACCCCCAAGGCCACATAAGAGGGGAGGAGGGTTCCCCCAAAACAGTACATTGAAATTCTGCTTCTGTTAGAACCTGGGCGTTGGGCTTTGATTCTTTCACTTGTGGGGCTGACGAGATACACTTGTTCGCCAAGACTCCTCGTGAGATGAAGAGCTGTTGCAGGTCCCGGGCATCCTGGAGCCGGGGAGGGGAGAGGGGCCAGTCCCCTCCTCCGCTCCTGCAGGAGACCTGTCCTACCAAACCAGGATGGTTTCGGGTCGTGGTCCTGGGCTAGGGTTGGAGAGAGCCTGTCACTGCTCCTGACTCTGGGGCGGAGAGGGCCTTTTTGAGATATAGCAACAGCCACCGAAGACAGGGTCTTCAGAAAGAACACTATGCTGGACTCGGTCCCGCCCCAGGACTTTGGCTGCCTTCCCCAGCTCCAGAGTAAGAGGATATCCTCTGCTTCTTTGGGCTTTGGTCCTCTGAACCA
>NW_027410482.1:0-440 GCF_003265705.2 Callorhinus ursinus | reverse complement strand
GCTTCTGTGCCCTCCAGTGGGTCGCCTTTCCTAGGATGGAAATGCTCCTGGAGTCGCCTCTCTGTCCTTTGAGCTCCGTTCCTGCTGGTTTCAGGACCAAGGGACTCCAACTGAGCATTGTCCCTATGTCCTCAGGGCGATGGTGGTAATGGTCCGTTTTGATTGTCTGGGAGGGTCCTTCTGGTTCCTGCTCGCCTAGGCATAGGTCCGGTAGCGAGAAGCCCCGGAGCCATCCCCCAATTTCAGCATTGTGCCCCATGTTCCCCGGGGATGGTGCTAATGGTCCTTTAGGATTGCCGGGGAAAGCCCTCCAGGTTCCCGCTCCACCCAGGCACAGGTGTGGTGGCAAGAAGCCTCAAAGCAGTACTCCAACGTCAGCCCTGTGCCCCATGTCCTCAGGGATGGTGCTAATGTTCCATCAGGATCATCTGGGAGGGTCC
>NW_027410481.1:0-1087 GCF_003265705.2 Callorhinus ursinus | reverse complement strand
GGGCAGTAGATATAGAGAACAGAAGGTGCTCAGGGCAGTGGCCACAGAACTAAGCTTCTGAGCAACAAACTGAGCTATTGTGGAAAGGAAGTCATGACTCACAGCCTGGATGGATAATCCTAAAGGTGACTTCAACACATTTACGTAAATGTTGTTGATTCTACCTTCACTGACCAAGTGAACACGGGTGTTAAAAGGCATCTTCAAAATGGAGACATCCTGTGTCTTCAGTGTCTCTTTCTCTAACTACTGTGACAGGAGGTGTTCTTTTCCTATAATATATCCTCAATGTGGTAACACCAAAGAGTTAGAGGCAGATATGCCTCTCACTCTGGTTTTACCAAAAAGAGAAGAGGGGAATGCGGAGAATCCCTGTGAAGGATTAGTTCACAAAGTTCAACTGACTGCAGGTTATTGAAATGGAGGGGTCAATAAAAGGAACGTAACCGTGTTACACGGTGAAGACATACATCAAAGTTAAAAGAGATACTTTGTAATTGGAGAATGGATGCAATAGATATGTTCGGCCATTTCTATTTTTTCCTTGAAATGCAATCCTTCAGTTTAACCACTGAAATAACAACCCATGATTCATCAGAGTTACCTGGGGCATGCCTGGACCTGGTCTTCTTCCTCCTCATGGTGGAATTGATTTTCTGTAATTATATAGAGACAGGGCTGGTCATGAATGAGATCCTTCTCGGTACGTTAATAATCCAGGGTCTCATGTTACCCACACACTCAGATATGTTCAATGTGAGAACAGGTTTAGTCAGAGGAATATGTCAGGGTGCCTCCGATATTGTCATGTGATAACTGGCTTGATTTCCCGGCCTGAGCCATTTTGAAAAATTTATTCTATCTAGGAGATTAACATCACAGTCTCCCCTGGCGTCTGTGCAAGCACTTGAACTTCTCTCTTTGACACAGATTCTGGGGAGCCAGCCTCCCTGCATTCTAAAAGGATCACTGCAGCATTCAGCCTTCTCTCGTCAGATAGCCTGGTTGTTGAAGGCTCAGTGGAATCTGTACACTGAGACTGAACAGATGGAATGCAACTACAGACACTCAAATTCAAGTGAGTCTT
>NW_027410480.1:486-1087 GCF_003265705.2 Callorhinus ursinus | reverse complement strand
TGTCGAAAAAGGGCTTCGGGCATCTTCATGGGCCAAGGTGCTGTGACCCACCTTTAGAGCACCCAGGGATTGGTGTTGAGTTCCCAGTCTGAACCTGTCCTAAGATAAGACTATCCGAGTTTACTGTTTGAAAGAAAAGTTTGCCCTTCTGGCCCTGAGCACTTGGTAATTGGCCAGCTGAAGACGCACGGAGATGGGGTCTAGCTTGCCCTACTGACTCCTGGCTGTTTGACATGCCTTCTTTCTCAAGATCAGATGGCGTGGGCAAGGCCTACTCTGCTCTAGGGTCTGTTAAGGGCAGAAATAGCTTTCTTCAAGGAATCATGCTCCAAACACCCATTCCAAACATTTGATCCGCAGCTGGGAGTTGCAGCCTGGTTCCCCTGAATCACTGCTGTCTCCAGGCACTGATGGAAATGGCGGAAAACTTCCAATGTCAGAAGTTTCCCTCTCCTTGGGGAAAGCTGAAAAGATTGCGTGTAGGCATGGCCAGAGGATTTAGGAGGGAGCTTGCCTCCATTTTTGGGGCAAGGGGAGCTGAAGTTAGACACCTCACTCCCATATAACTTTCATTCCCATTGGAAGTCTTGATCTTTGCTTT
>NW_027410480.1:0-386 GCF_003265705.2 Callorhinus ursinus | reverse complement strand
TTTGAAATGCTGTGGTTGGCAGCCAGCTTGTCTCCCACCCCTGGCTGACAGAGATGCCTTCGTTCGGATGGGCAGACAGTTGACACAGGTGCGGTATGTCCCGGGACCTCTTCATTCTAAAAGGAACTCGTGCCAGGAATGCTCCTCCAATGGCTACCTCCAAATGCATCATCAGCTGGGAGAACCAGTCTGCTAACACTAAAGTGTTTCTGGTTATTTTGTATCCCCCCTCCCCGCCACAGACGGACAGGCAGCAGGAGAGACATCCGGTTCCAGAAGCTTTCCCGCTCTTTAGGAAGGAGGAATGAAGGCCTCTTGCTTCTTTGGCTCCCAGGGGGAGGCCCTGGAGTTTTCCCATTGCCAAAGCCTGTTGGCTTTGGCAATGG
>NW_027410479.1:0-1087 GCF_003265705.2 Callorhinus ursinus | reverse complement strand
GTGTTATATGCAAATAATGAATCACTGAACACCATTACATCAAAAAACTAATGATGATTTTATACACAAACAATGAATGATGGAACACTACATTAAGTAATGATGTACTGTATGGTGACTAACATAACATTGTAAAAAATAAATAAAAAAAACTAATGATGTTCTGTGTGGTGACTAACATATTGAAAGATAAAAAAATTAAAAATGAAGGTTTATATAAGGGGGAAAGAAAGTAAAAAATGCATGTTCAATAAGAAAAATGGTCTTCTGAGAATTGTAAGGCTAAATAGTTTACAGAAAGAAAGGAAAAAATGTTTCATTAATCGATATTTCAGGAAAATTGAATGAAGGCAGTAATCTGCATGAGAGAATAATTTTTCATATAGTATTTTATTCACAATAATAGCAAGAGGACTTAAACTTTATATACAAGGAGAATTTTATAACATATGGGATATCTATCAAAAAGTGTCTAAATTAGCGCAAGAAACGATAAACAAGCTTGACCTGGCATGCATGGGTCGATACTCTGACAACTCTTATACACAGAAAGAGAAAAAGTGAAGGTACCAGTGAGATTTAAACTTTTCATCCAGCCACAAGAGGAGAGAGAGGCAAATCCAAATGCAGGTGTTGTTGATTAGGAACACCTGGAAGCCCAAGGCTTCCCCTTGGCCCAAGAGAGATGTGCCAGTAGAGGTAACAGTTGAATGTGAGGCCTGGAGGAAAAGGTCCAAAGGCTCTCAATCAGGGGAGCTGGTTTGCCACACACACTCATGTGTGCAAGCCCACAAGCAACTCAGAGTGTCGACCAATCTTCCCCACATACATGACGATGGCCAACTCCGCAATTTCCCTTGCACGTGCCAACTATCTAAGCCGACTGATTTCAGTGTCCTGCCTGGCTCCACAAATATGACTTCACTAACTGCTTGGAAGCTGCCATGATGTCATCAGAATCGGGTTCCCCAGATGCGGAGAGCATCTAGACACCAAATTAAGTGGGTAACCAGTCCCGATTGGTGGGGGGTTGGTTGAAAATGTCAGGATACACACACACACACAAATAAATAAATTGTGGAAGGGC
>NW_027410478.1:0-1087 GCF_003265705.2 Callorhinus ursinus | reverse complement strand
GTAGAACAGATCAACGAATCTAGGAGCTGGTTCTTTGAAAGAATTAATAAGATTGATAAACCCCTGGCCAGATGTATCCAAAAGAAAAATGACCCAAATCAACAAAATCATGAATGAAAGAGGAGAGATCACAACCAACACCAAAGAAATACAAACAATTATAAGAACATATTATGAGCAACTCCATGCCACCAAATTAGATAACCTGGAAGAAATTGGTGCATTCCTAGAGATGTATCAACTACCAAAATTGAACCAGGAAGAAATAGAAAACCTGAACAGACCTCTAACCACTAAGGAAATTGAAGCAGGCAACAAAAATCTCCCAACAAACAACAGCCCAGGGCCAGATGGCTTCCCAGGGGAATTCTACCAAACATTTCAAAAAGATTTAATACCTATTCTCCTGAAACTGTTCCAAAAAATAGAAATGGAAGGAAAACTTCCAAACTCTTTTTATGAGGCCGCCATTACCTTGATCCCCAAACCAGACAAAGACCCCATCAAAATGAGAATTACAGACCAATATCCTTGATGAACATGGATGCAAAAATTCTCACCAAAATACTAGCCAATAGGATCCAACAGTACATTAAAAGGATCATTCACCATGACCAAGTGGGATTTATCCCTGGGCTGCAAGGCTGGTTCAACATCCGCAAATCAATCAACCTGATACAATACATTAACAAAAGAAAGAACAAGAATCATAGGATCCTCTCAATAGATGCAGAAAAAGCATTTGACAAAGTACAGCATCCTTTCTTGATCAAAACTCTTCGGAGTATAGGGATAGGGGGTACATACCTCAATACCATAAAAGCCATCTATGAAAAACCTACACCGAATATCATTCTCAATGGGGAAAAGCTGAGAGCTTTTCCCCTAAGGTCAGGAATGCGGCAGGGATGTCCACTCTCACCACTGCTATTCAACATAGTATTAGAAGTCCTAGCCACAGCAATCAGACAACAAAAAGAAATCAAAGGCATCCAAATCGGCAAAGAGGAAGTCAAACTCTCACTCTTTGCAGATGATATGATACTGTATGTGGAAAACCCAAAAGACTCCACCCCAAAACTGCTAG
>NW_027410477.1:0-1087 GCF_003265705.2 Callorhinus ursinus | reverse complement strand
AAAGTATCATATCATCTGCAAAGAGTGAGTGTTTGACTTCCTCTTTGCCGATTTGGATGCCTATGATTTCTTTTGGTTGTCTGATTGCTGTGGCTAGGACTTCTAAAATTATGTTGAATAGCAGTGGTGAGAGTGAACATCCCTGCCACGTTCCTGACCGTAGGGGAAAAGCTCTCAGCTTTTCCCCTTTGAGAATGATATTCGCTGGATGTTTTTCTTCGATAGCTTTTATGATATTGAGGTGTGTACCCTCTGTCCCTATGCTGTGAAGAGTTTTGATCAAGAAACGATGCTGTACTTTGTCAAATGCTTTTTCTGCATCTATTGAGAGGATCCTATGATTCTTGTTCTTTCTTTTGTTAATGTATTCTATCACGTTAATTGATTTGCGGATGTTGAACCAGCCTTCAGCCCAGGGAGAAATCCTACTTGGTCGTTGTGAATAATCCTTTTAATGTACTGTTGGATCCTGTTGGCTAGTATTTTGGTGAGAATTTTTGCATCCATGTTCATCAAGGATATTGGTCTGTAATGCTCCTTTTGGATGGCGTCTTTGTCTGGTTTGGGGATCAAGGTAATGGTGGCCTCAGAAAATGAGTTTGGAAGATTTCCTTCCATTTCTATTTTTTGCAACAGTTTCCGGAGAGTAAGTATTAATTCTTCTTTAAATGTCTGATAGAATTCCCCTGGGAAGCCACCTGGCCCTGGGCTTTGGTTTCTTGGGAGATTTTTGATGACAGCTTCAATTTCCTTAGTGGTTATAGGTCTGTTCAGGTTTTCCATTTCTTCCTGGTTCAGTTTTGGTAGTTGATACATTTCTAGGAATGCACCCGTTTCTTCCAGGTTATCTAACTTGCTGGCGGAGAGTTGCTCCTAATATGTGCTTATAATGGTTTGTATTTCTTTGGTGTTGGGTGTGACCTCTCCTCTTTCATTCATGATTTTGTTGATTTGGATCATTTCCCTTTTCTTTATCATCAGTCCGTCCAGGGGTTTATCCATCTTGTTAATTCTTTCAAAGGACCAGGTCCGAGTTTCGTTGATCTGTTCCACTGTCCTTTTGGTTTCTATTTCATTGATTTCTGCT
>NW_027410476.1:0-1087 GCF_003265705.2 Callorhinus ursinus | reverse complement strand
GATGGGGATTGCATTGAATGTGTAGATTGCTCTAGGTAGCATTGACATCTTCACGATGTTTATTCCTCCAATCCACGAGCATGGAACGTTTTTCCATTTCTTTGTGTCCTCTTCCATTTCTTTCATGAGTATTTTATAGTTTTCTGAGTACAGATCCTTTGCCTCTTTGGTTAAATTTATTCCTAGGTATCTTATGGTTTTGGGTGCAATTGTAAATGGGATCGACTCCTTGATTTGTCTCTCTTCTGTCTTGTTGTTGGTGTATAGGAATGCCACTGATTTCCTTTTCCCCATTGAGAATGATAATCAATGTAAGTTTTTCATAGATGGCTTTTATGATATTGAGGTATGTGCCTTCTAATCCTATACTCTGAAGAGTTTTGATCAAGAAAGGATGCTATACTTGTCAAATGCTTTTTCTGCATCTATTGAGAGGATCATATGATTCTTGTTCTTTCTTTTGTTAATGTGTTGTATCACGTGGATTGATTTGCGGATGTTGAACCAACCTTGCAGCCCAGGGATAAATCCCACTTGGTCATGGTGAATAATCCTTTTAATGTACTGTTGGAGCCTATTGGCTAGGATTTTGGTGAGAATTTTTGCATCCATGTTCATCAAGGATATTGGTCTGTCATTCTCCTTTTTGATGGGGTCTTTGTCTGGTTTTGGGATCAAGGTAATGGTAGCCTCATAAAATGAGTTTAGAAGTTTTCCTTCCATTTCTATTTTTTGGAACAGTTTCAGGAGAATAGGTATTAATTCTTCTTGAAATATTGGTAGAATTCCCCTGGGAAGCCATCTGGCCCTGGGCTTTTGTTTCTTGGGAGATTTTTGATGACTGCTTCAATTTCCTTTGTGGTTATAGGTCTGTTCGGGTTTTCTATTTCTTCCTGGTTCAATTTTGGTAGTTGATACATCTCTAGGAATGCACCCATTTCTTCCAGGTTATCTAATTTGCTGGTATAGAGTTGCTCATAATATGTTCTTATCATTGTTTGTATTTCTTTGGTGTTGGTTGTGATCTCTCCTCTTTCATTATGATTTTGTTGATTTGGGTCATTTCTGTTTGCTTTTTTGATAAGTC
>NW_027410475.1:0-1087 GCF_003265705.2 Callorhinus ursinus | reverse complement strand
CACTGCTGAGAACAGTGGGGTCAAATACAATGTGCATGGACTGTGTGCCACTTGGGTTCACCCTACATCCGTTGGAGGAATGCTTGACCATCAGGCACGGTCAACCAGGCGAAGCTTGATGACCGCCAGGTAGTGTAAGTGCTGCCCCATGAGGTTGTCTGGGCCCAAAGCTGTGAACTGGACTTGGGCATATCAATGGCTTCCACAGCCAGTCCCAGGGCCAGGAAGCATCTCACATCTCTGAAGATTGGCAGGCATGAGTGGAGAGAAGGGAAATGGAACAAATCACAACCAAGAGATCACATTGCAGAGGCAAAAATAGATTTATTTGACCAATGGATTGTCCCCTTACGCTTCCGATTCCAGTATGGATTAAGTTAGCCCTTGCAGTGGAGAGAGGTTACCCTGCTGACAGAAGGCCACCAAAAGGCTGACTGGGAACATCTTTCTTCCTGAGAAGGGAAGGCACACTGTGGGTAGAGAGGCATGCCGATACATACCAACAAAAGAGAAAACAAATGCTAAGGTTGAAGAATGAGACACAGTCGTACCCTTCCTGGAATGCCTGCTGAGAGTGGCTGTGGCCCTTCATACTGCCATTTTGTGTTCTTTGGAAAGGGTTCTCCGGGGGCAAAGATGCCAGGCAAAGCCCCCAGGGCATTCCAGAGGTTGGCTGGGACAGAATCACTCAGCGATGGGAGACTGCAGTCATTTCCTGTTTTGCTGGTTCCCAGCCTATCCCAGCCAGGATGGATTTATGACCCTGGGCTCTCACGATCAAGATGTGTAGCGTCCTGTCTTGGTCTACCCATTCAGCTCCTGGAGATGGGACGATCTGACTGGGCAGAAGGAAAAGGCATGTGGAGGTGTCCTTCTTCAAAATCTCCTCCTTTCTTGGTTTGGCTGCCAGGCCCAGGGTTTCCCAGGCCACAGAGGAACGGGTGATGGCAGGGAAGAGGTCACCTGCGTGTCCTGGCAGTGATTTTGATCAATTAGGTGTCTGGGAGGGTGCCCATAGCCCAGTGCCCACGGTGCATTCAGAGGCTTTGCGGAGCGTGGTGCTCATTGGGAAGGCAATGGAGGCCTG
>NW_027410474.1:0-1087 GCF_003265705.2 Callorhinus ursinus | reverse complement strand
GAGGGTACCCAGGCCTCTGGGTGGGCTGCCCACCACCCTGTGCCCCACTCTGAGGGAGTCCACCACCCATCTGGTCCCTGGTCGGTGTCTAGACATCAGTTCCCCGATTCCCTCACACTTCACTCGGATGTGCACAGACCAACTGGTTGCTTCATCCATTGTTTTTTTGTTGTTGTTTTGTTTTGGTATGCATCTGCACCGGGCTTCCTCAGGGACCCCCCTTTGCCGTAGAGCAAGTGGGGAGAAGCTTTAGTTTGGCCCATTAAGCTCTGTCTAAAGAAACAATTTAAGTATTTAGCTTAGGATGGTGGTGTTTAGTCTCTTCATGTGAAGATCCAGACTGGTCACATTCCTCTGTCCCTTTCCCCGGTAGAGGCACAGCTGGTGGCCTACTGGTGGCAGAGGACAGAGGGAGACCCCTCGGGGTGCTCCGTGACACCCCCTTTTGCACCACCGGCTGGGACGATGCCCTGCCTTACCAGGGAGGTGCCTGCCTCAAGGTGTTTCCACACCGTGGCGCCTCTGCCCGCACGTGCTCCCCCTTTAAGAAGCATCTGAACCCCAAAGCTGTGCTCATTATGAACCGCAGAGGAGTGGGTGGTGATCTAGGGACAGGGGACCTTCCCCCAGTCCTCCCGTTCCCCGATCCTCCTCCGTGGCTAAGGGGTGCCTTGTTTGGTGGCATGGGGAGAAGGGGGCTAATGAGACCCGCCGGAGGACTGGAAACTCTCCATTCAAAGTCTGAAATGTGGTAAAGTTTCCCCTGACTCACAGACTTCCTTTGCATTCACTGCCTTTTGAAGTAGCTCAGCTGACTTGAACCGGAGAGATTAAAAGCTGAATTTCAACCACTGTTCATTCCTTAGTTGAGATTACGGAAGGCAGATCTGTAGCCTGTTAGTGCAAGGCTTTTGCTCATGGGCCAGAATCGGAGTGGGACTTCTGGGCTGTGCACAGCCGGTGACAGCCAGCTGGGCGCTCCCTGTCCTTGCTCTACTCATCCAGCCACAGGCTGCAAGTCTGTAGCATCTCACTGCAAATTTAGCAGGAAGGCAGTGATCACACAGTGATAAAAAAAGAAAAAAAA
>NW_027410473.1:0-1087 GCF_003265705.2 Callorhinus ursinus | reverse complement strand
TATATATACACAATGGAATATTATGCAGCCATCATAAGGAATGAGATCTTGCCATTTGCAACGACGTGGATGGAACTGGGGGTTGTTATGCTGAGTGAAATAAGTCAATCAGAGAAAGACATATATCATATGACCTCACTGATATGAGGAATTCTTAATCTCAGGAAACAAAGTGAGTGTTGCTGGATTGGTGGGGGTGGGAAGGATGGGGTGGCTGGGTGATAGACTTTGTGTAGGGTATGTGCTATGGTGAGCGCTGTGAATTGTGCAAGACTGTTGAATCACAGATCTGTACTTCTGAAACAAATAATGCAACATATGTAAGGAAAAAAGAAAAGAATATAGCACGAGGGGAAGAATGAAGGGGAGTAAGTTGGAGGGGGAGACAAACCATGAGAGACAATGGACTCTGAAAAACAAACTGAGGGTTCTAGAGGGGAGGAGCGTAGGGGGATGGGTTAGCCTGGTGATGGGTATTAAAGAGGGCTCATTCTGCATGGAGCACTGGGTGTTATGCACAAACAATGAATCATGGAACACTACATCAAAAACTAATGATGTAATATATGGTGATTAACATAACAATAAAAAAATTTAAAAAAAGAATGAATGGGTCAACCAGGAAATTAAAGAAGAATTTAAAAAATTCATGGAAACCAATGTAAATGAAAACACAACTGTTCAAAATCTTTGGGATACAACAAAGGAAGTCCTGAGAGGCAAGTATATAGCAATACAAGCCTTTCTCAAGAAACAAGAAAGGTCTCAAATACACAACCTAACCCTACACCTAAAGGAGCTGGAGAGAAAACAGCAAATATAGCCTAAACCCAGCAGGAGAAGAGAAATAATAAAGATCAGAGCAGAAATTAATGAACTAGAAACCAAAAGAACAGTAGAACAGATCAACGAAACAAGGAGCTGGTTCTTTGAAAGAATTAACAAGATTGATAAACCCCTAGCCAGACTTATCAAAAAGATAAATGACCCAAATCAACAAAATCATGAATGAAAGAGGAGAGATCACAACCAACACCAAGGAAATACAAAGAAATATAAGAATATATTATGAGCAACTCTATGCCAG
>NW_027410472.1:0-1087 GCF_003265705.2 Callorhinus ursinus | reverse complement strand
CAGAAATCAATGAAATAGAAACCAAAAGAACAGTAGAACAGATCAACGAAACTAGGAGCTGGTTCTTTGAAAGAATTAACAAGATTGATAAACCCCTGGCCAGACTGATCAAAAAGAAAAGAGAAATGACCCAAATCAACAAAATCATGAATGAAAGAGGAGAGATCACAACCAACACCAAAGAAATACAAACAATTATAAGAACATATTATGAGCAACTCTATGCCAGCAAATTAGAGAACCTGGAAGAAATGGGTGCATTCCTAGAGATGTATCAACTACCAAAATTGAACCAGGAAGAAATAGAAAACCTGAACAGACCTATAACCACTAAGGAAATTGAAACAGTCATCAAAAATCTCCCAAGAAACAAAAGCCCAGGGCCAGACGGCTTCCCAGGGGAATTCTATCAGACATTTCAAGAAGAATTAATACCTATTCTCCTGAAACTGTTCCAAAAAATAGAAATGGAAGGGAAACTTCCAAACTCATTTTATGAGGCCAGCATTACCTTGATCCCAAAACCAGACAAAGACCCCATCAAAAAAGAGAATTACAGACCAATATCCTTGATGAACATGGATGCAAAAATTCTCACCAAAATACTAGCCAATAGGATCCAACAGTACATTAAAAGGATTATTCACCATGACCAAGTGGGATTTATTCCTGGGCTGCAAGGCTGGTTCAACATCCGCAAATCAATCAACGTGATACAATACATTAACAAAAGAAAGAACAAGAATCATATGATCCTCTCAATAGATGCAGAAAAAGCATTTGACAAAGTACAACATCCTTTCTTGATCAAAACTCTTCAGAGTATAGGGATAGAGGGTACATACCTCAATATCATAAAAGCCATCTATGAAAAACCTACAGCGAGTATCATTCTCAATGGGGAAAGGCTGAGAGCCTTTCCCCTAAGGTCAGGAACGCGGCAGGGATGTCCACTCTCACCACTGCTATTCAACATAGTATTAGAAGTCCTAGCCACAGCAATCAGACAACAAAAAGAAATCAAAGGCATCCAAATCGGCAAAGAGGAAGTCAAACTCTCACTCTTTGCAGATGATATGATACTGTA
>NW_027410471.1:626-1088 GCF_003265705.2 Callorhinus ursinus | reverse complement strand
CAGCACAGTTAACTGCCTGATTGGTGAAAGCCTTTGCTAGAGGTGGGAAAACTCTCCTGGGGTCGTCCTCTGCCTTTTACAACCCTAGTCATTGATTAAATTCCATGGAATGTGCTTTCCCTATCTGCCTTTATCTACTGCAGACATTCTTACTGTTTATGACCTCAAGTGGAAACTGGATAAAAGGTAGGTCTGATAAAAGGTTACTGCTGAGACTACTGGCTGTCATAACCAGATGCAGTCAGCCTGGTCAGTGCAGGAGACAGGACTACTTCCGTGCCCAGGACTCACACTTCAGGGTTGTTTGTTCTCTACTAGGTTTGCCACTGTCATCTGGTTGGAGCTGGTGAAGAAAGCACTGGAGGCCAGCTCCAGTTTTAGTCTTTAGCTGAGATAAGTGGTGTGGTGGAGAGGGGGGGAGGGGGCTCTGATAGTGTTTTCTAGTTCTCCCTTAACTTAAAA
>NW_027410471.1:0-526 GCF_003265705.2 Callorhinus ursinus | reverse complement strand
AAACTGGATAAAAGGTAGATCTGATAAAATGTTACTGCTGAGACTACTGGCTGTCATAACCAGATGCAGTCAGCCTGGTCAGTGCAGGAGACAGGACCACTTCCGTGCCCAGGACTCACACTTCAGGGTTGTTTGTTCTCTACTAGGTTTGCCACTGTCATCTGGTTGGAGCTGGTGAAGAAAGCACTGGAGGCCAGCTCCAGTTTTAGTCTTTAGCTGAGATAAGTGGTGTGGTGGAGGGGGGGGAGGGGGCTCTGATAGTGTTTTCTAGTTCTCCCTTAACTTAAAAAATAGTTAAGTTGGCAAACAGGTAGTGGGTGGATTTTTTTTCCTTGGGTCTTGGTAATGCAGACTATGAATGCATTTAGCCCCTTCACCAGAGGCTAAAAATGCTAACTTCAATTGTTTCTCCTGGTACCCTAGAATCAGAAGAAAGGTTTGAAATAGTAGAGATTCTGTTGTACTTGGGTGGAGTTAACTGTTAAATAAAAGAGATGAGCTTAAAATTGCTACTGAATATATATAT
>NW_027410470.1:0-1088 GCF_003265705.2 Callorhinus ursinus | reverse complement strand
TGTGTCTTGAGGGCGGGAGTCAGGTTGAGTGTCAGGCTCAGGATTTGCCATCAGGCGGCACAGAAAGTGCAGTTTCGCCGGGATGGGCTTTCAGCGTTCTGCTCTGAATGCTTTCCGGAGATCCAAGTGGTGCGGTTTCCTTCTGGGTGGTAGCCCGCGTCCCTTGATACTGCTCGGGTGTCCCGAATACCTGGTGCTTTGGAGCAAGGCTCTGGGGAGGGCCGCTCAGAAGCCAACCTCGGGTTAGGCTTGGGGCTGAGGGGCAAGCCAGGCCTGATGTGATGGCGCTGTGATGATCTTACTGGGGACTGAGTTGAGGCCGTGGGTCAGGGGGAGTGTCAGGCTCAGGGATTGCGGCCTGGGTACGATGACCTCGGGGTTCGTTGGGATGGACCGGCACAGTTCTCCTCGGAAAGCTTTCTGGAGTTCCCCATGGCATGTTTTCGTTTTTAGTGGCAGGCTGAATCCTCTGGGCCCGGTCAGGTGTCCCCTGTCCCTAGGGCTTTGGAGCCAGGCCCCTGGGGGGGAATAGACCCCTCAGAAGTCCCATAGGGTCACGGTTAATTCCTGGGGAATGGCAGCCCTGACGTGCAAGGCCTGTAGTCCGCTCTGGGGCGTTTGTCTTGAGGGCGAGTGTCAGGTTGAGCATTCGGTTCAGGGTTGGCTGCCAGAAGGCGCCAAATGTGTGCATTGGCTGGGATGGGCATTCAGATCTCTCGTATTCTGAACACTTTCCGGAGTTGAAAGTAGTCTGTTTGAATTCTTTTTGGCTTTGGAGTCCCCTGCTGTTGCTCAGTTACCGCCATCCATGGGGGGCTTTGGAGCCAGGGTCCGGGGACAGACCCACTCAGATGCCAAGCTAGGGTGAGGCTTAGGGCTTAAGGGCATGACATGCCCGATCTGCCAGCGCTGTGATAAGCTTCCCGGGGTCTGATTTGAGGACGTGGGTCAGCGGGGAGTGTCAGGCTCAGGGATTGCGGCCCGGGAACCTTGAACTCGGGGCTCATTGGGACAGTCCAGCACAGTTCTGGGGCCATCTGGCACAGTTCTCCCGCTCGGAATGCTTACCGGAGTTGCCAATGGCACGT
>NW_027410469.1:0-1088 GCF_003265705.2 Callorhinus ursinus | reverse complement strand
TGCTCGCTCTGTCAAATAAATAAATAAGATCTTAAAAAAAAAAAAAACAGACATTAAGGGTCAAATAAGGGAAACCTATTGCATCAGACTGGAAGCCTAGAGGAAATGGGTGATTTCCTAATAAAAATGCACAAAAATAAAATGGACGCTAAAATAAGGAAAAAACAGGCAGACCAATTAGCCATCCAGGGCCTCATCTTACTGCTGGTTCTCCTCTCACTGTTCTGGGGTTTTCTTCTTCTAGGATAGAAAAGGAACAGGGACAGAACTGTTCTGGAGCTGCCCTTAGACCCGACCCCACTCACTGTCTTCCTCTCCCCCAGCCATACCCTGCTCAGTGAGGACACTGTGCATGGGGAGTCACAGGGATTGTTGATCCTGATGTGTCACCTAGTTCTTTTTTGGATGGCAAGGGACTGGACACACTTACTAAAGTAAAAGAAGTTAATATTCTTTAATGGTAGAAATACCTTAATACTTGCAAGAGACAAGAGTGGGTTTGGACCTGGCAGGCCCAAAGGCTCACACTCTCACAATGTGACCTAGACCCTCTCCAACCCTCCATCCTGCTAAGTGCTCTGGGGTGGCCCCATTCATAGCCACAGTCTCTCTCCCTGCATCTGGGGCCTCCCACAACTCCAGGCTGACACCCACTCACCATCCATTCTACTGGGAAGGGTTTCTCTTTCCCTTGGGTTCCATGAAGTCATGGCTTTAAGTGTCTTTGGCCCGGCTTGGGTCACATTCTCATCCTTGAAGCCATCAGAGCACCCAGAAAATAGAGAGCAAGGGGTTGGGTAGACTTGGATCATACACCCATCTCTGAAGTGGGTGGAAAGCGGGGTCTGCCCTCTGGAACTGTCTGGATGGTAGGCAGGTGACATGGGGTTCCCAAAGGCAAGCTGAGGTGCTGGACTTGGACGTGAGAAGAGATGCCAGGCTGGGAAAGCAGCAGATTCCGCATCACTGGTGACTGACTGCACGGCTTTGGAATCTGAAACCCAAGGAAGGAAGGGGTCACTTAGTTAGGGTCACGGGCTGCAGCCGCGCATCCAGTGCTCTTGCTGTTTTCCCATGACGGCAAGGCG
>NW_027410468.1:0-1088 GCF_003265705.2 Callorhinus ursinus | reverse complement strand
GGAGCTGGAGAAAGAACAGCAAATAAAGCCTAAACCCAGCAGGAGAAGAGAAATAATAAAGATCAGAGCACAAATCAATGAAATAGAAACAAAAGAACGGTAGAACAGATCAACGAAACCAGGAGCTGGTTTTGAAAGAATTAACAAGATTGATAAACCCCTGGCCGGACTGATCAAAAAGAAAAGAGAAATGACCCAAATCAACAAAATCATGAATGAAAGAGGAGAGATCACAACCAACACCAAACAAATACAAACAATTATAAGAACATATTATGAGCAACTCTATGCCAGCAATTTAGATAACCTGGAAGAAATGGGTGCATTCCTAGAGATGTATCAACTACCAAAATTGAACCAGGAAGAAATAGAAAACCTGAACAGACCTATAACCACGAAGGAAATTGAAGCAGTCATCAAAAATCTCCCAACAAACAAAAGCCCAGGGCCAGATGGCTTCCCAGGGGAATTCTACCAGACATTTAAAGAAGAATTAATACCTGTTCTCCTGAAACTGTTCCAAAAAATAGAAATGGAAGGAAAACTTCCAAACTCATTTTATGAGGCCAGCATTACCTTGATCCCAAAACCAGACAAAGACCCCATCAAAAAGGAGAATTACAGACCAATATCCTTGATGAACATGGATGCAAAAATTCTCACCAAAATACTAGCCAATAGGATCCAACAGTACATTAAAAGGAGTATTCACCATGACTAAGTGGGATTTATCCCTGGGCTACAAGGTTGGTTCAACATCCACAAATCAATCAACGTGATACAATATATTAACAAAAGAAAGAACAAGAGTCTTATGATCCTCTCAATAAATGCAGAAAAAGCATTTGACAAATTAGAGCATGCTTTCTTAATCAAAACTCTTCAGAGTATAGGGATAGAGGGTACATACCTCAATATCATAAACACCATCTATGAAAAAACTACAGCAAATATCATTCTCAATGGGGAAAAGCTGAGAGCTTTTCCCCTAAGGTCAGGAACATGGCAGGGATGTCCATTATCACCACTGCTATTCAACATAGTATTAGAAGTCCTAGCCACAGCAATCAGACAACCAAAAGAAATCA
>NW_027410467.1:0-1088 GCF_003265705.2 Callorhinus ursinus | reverse complement strand
GCCCCAATCAAAAGACACAGGCTATCAGATTGGATTAAAAAACAAGACCCATCAATATGCTGTCTGCAAGAGACTCATTTTAGACCCAAAGACACCCCCACATTGAAAGTGAGGGGGTGGAAAACCATTTACCATGCTAATGGACACCAAAAGAAAGCTGGGGTGGCAATCCTTATATCAGAGGAACTAGATTTTAAAACAAAGACTGTAATAAGAGATGAGGAAGGACACTATATCCTACTTAAAGGGTCTATCCAACAAGAAGATCTAACAATTGTAAATATCTATGCCCCTAATAGTGGAGCAGCCAATTATATAAGGCAATTAATAACAAAAGCAAAGAAACACATTGACAACAATACAGTAATAGTGGGGAACTTTAACACCCCCCTGACTGAAATGGACAGATCATCTAAGCAAAAGATCAACAAGGAAATAAAGACTTTAAATGACACACTGGACCAAATAGACTTCACAGACATATTCAGTACGTTCCATCCCAAAGCAACGGAATAGACATTCTTCTCTAGTGCCCATGGAACATTCTCCAGAATTGATCACATCCTAGGTCACAAATCAGGTCTCAACCGGTACCAAAAGATTGGGCTCATTCCCTGCATATTTTCAGACCACAATGCTTTGAAACTAGAACTCAATCACAAGAGGAAAGTCGGAAGGAACTCAAATACATGGAGGCTAAAGAGCATCCTACTAAAGAATGAATGGGTCAACCAGGAAATTAAAGAAGAGTTAAAAAAATTCATGGAAACCAATGAAAATGAAAACACAACTGTCCAAAATCTTTGGGATACAGCAAAGGCAGTCCTGAGAGGAAATTCTATAGCAATACAAGCCTTTCTCAAGAAACAAGAAAGGTCTCAAATACACAACCTAACCCTACACCTAAAGGAGCTGGAGAAAGAACAGCAAATAAAGCCTAAACCCAGCAGGAGAAGAGAAATCATAAAGATCAGAGCAGAAATCAATGAACTAGAAACCAAAAGAACAGTAGAACAGATCAACGAAACTAGGAGCTGGTTTTTTGAAAGAATTAACAAGATTGATAAACCCCTGGCCAGACTGATCAA
>NW_027410466.1:0-1088 GCF_003265705.2 Callorhinus ursinus | reverse complement strand
GGGCACTATGGCTAGCATCCCGGGGGTCTGAGTTGAGGCCGAGTGTCGGGGTGAACGTGAAGCTCATGGTTTGCGGCAAGGGGGCCAACGAAAATGCAGGTGTGCTTTAATGTGCATGCAGTATACTCCTGCTCTGAACGCTTTCCTAAGTTCCAAATGGCGTGTTTTCCTTCTGGGTGACAGACTGAGTCTTCTGGTCTTGCTGGAGCCAGCCTTCGCAAACAGATCCCTCAGATGCCTCCGTAGGGTGACGGTTAGGATCTGGGGGCATGGCAGGCCTGACGTGCAAGCACTGTAGCCTGCTCAGTGGGTTTTGTCTAGAGGGCGTGTGTCAGGGTGAGTGTCAGGATCATGGTTGGCTGCCATAGGGCACCAAATTTGTCTGTTGGCTGGGATGGGCATTCAGAGTTCTCGGGTTCTGAACGCTCTCCGGAGTTGCAAGTAGTGTGTTTGAATTCTTTTCGGCAAGCTGAGTCATTGGTATCGCTCAGGTATTGCCATCCCTGGTGCTTTGGAGCCAGGCTTCTGGGGATCGAAACTCAGAAGCCAACCTAGGGATAGAATTACGGCCTAGGTTCATTTCATCCCTGATCTGCCCACGCTGGAGCAAGGTTCGGGGGGTGGGAGATCTTTAGTCACCGTGAGTGTCATGCTCCTCTTTCGGCCGGGGAACCGCTGAATGTGTGGTTTCCCTGGGGCAGGCTTGCAGCGCTCTCGTGCTGTGAATCCTTTCCGGGGTTCCCACCGGCGCGGTTTCTTTCTGGGTAGCAAGCTTATTCCTCTGGTATTGCTCAGGTGTCCCATGTCCGTGGGGCTCTGGAGCGAGACCTGCGGAAAGAAGGCACTCAGGAGCCCACCTAGGTTTGGGATTAGGCCCTAGGGTCATGGCAGGCAGAGCTCTCCTGGTCTCAGTGTTTTCAGAAGTGCCAAATGGCGCATTTTGCTTTGTGGTGTCAGTCTGTGTCCTCTGGTATTGCTCAGGTGGCCCAAATCCCTGGGGCATGGAGCCAAGGACCTAGGGAGAGACCTCTCAGAAGCAATGTGAGTGTTATGGTTAGTTTAGAGCCCAGGTGCACGGCACTCCTGGT
>NW_027410465.1:0-1089 GCF_003265705.2 Callorhinus ursinus | reverse complement strand
GCTTTAGAGCCAGGCCTCTGGGGCCAGAGCCCTCAGAAGCCAGAGAGAGATATGGTGAGTGCCTAGGGGCACGGCAGGCCCAACGTGCCAGCACAATGGCCTGCTTCCCTGGGAGTTTGTCTTGAGGGCGTGGGTCAGGTTGAGTGTCAGGCTCAGGGTTTGCCGCTAGAGGGCGCAAAATTTGTGGATTCCTTGGGATGGGCATTCAGAGTTCTCCTGCTCTGAATGATTTGCCGAGTACCAAATGGCACATTTTCCTTCTCGGTTGCAGCCTGAGTCACTCGATATTGCGCGGGGGTCCCGAATCTGTGGGACTTTGGAGCCAGGCTCAGGGGACTGACCCCTCAGAAGCCAACCGAGTGTGCGGGTTAGCACATAGGGGCACGGGAGACCTGACTTCCTAGCCCGCGTCGAGGTTCCCGGGGGTGAGGTTTGAAGGCGTGGGTCCGCTTAAGTGTCTTGCTCTTCTTTTCAGCTGGGTAACGCTGAAAGGGTGTATGCGCTGGGATGGGCATGCAGTGTTCTCCTCCTGTGAATCCTTTCCCGAGTTCCAAACGGTGGGGTTTCTCACTGGGTGGCAAGCTCAGTCCACTGGTATTGTTCAGGTGTCCCTTGCCTTTGGGGCTCTGGGGCGAGACCTCCGGGAACAAAGCACTCAGGAGCCAATCTAGGCTTGGGGTTAGGGCCCAGGGGCGCGGCATGCACGGTTCTCCTCGCAGTGCTTTCGGAATTGACAAATGGCGCATTTTGCTTTGTGGTGTCAGGCTGAGTCCTCTGGTATTGCTCAGGTGGCCCAAATCCCTGGGGCCTGGAGCCAGGGACCTAGGGAGAGAGCTCCCCGAAGCCAAGTGAGGGTTAGGGTTAGGGCCCAGGTGCACGGCACTCCTGGGCTGCGGGAAATGTGGCGAGCTTGTGATGGGCTGTTTGTCTTGAGGGTGGGGGTCAGGTTGAGTGTCAGGCTCAGGGTTTACCGCAAGGGGGCGCAGAAAGTGTAGTTTTGCTGGGATGGGCGTTCAGAGTTCTGCTCTGAATGCTTTCCAGTGTCCCAGTGGGGGGTCTGCTTCTGGGTGGCAGCCTGAGTCCCTTGAT
>NW_027410464.1:0-1089 GCF_003265705.2 Callorhinus ursinus | reverse complement strand
TCTTTTTTTTTAAAATCTTCTTTCTTTTTTCAAACAACTTCTTATCATATCAATTCCTTTTATAAAATCTTTTATAATTCTCATCTTTACAGTCATCTTCCATTCCTTCATTGTATCAACCCTTATTTTGTACATATATGTCTTTCTTCCTTTAAAATTTTAGGAGGCACTTTTTTCTAACAGACCAAAATACGCCCAAAATCTAGTGTGTGGCACTGATCTATGCACTAGCCTGATCATATTTGATCATATTCTGTTTTTTTTTTGTATTGTTCTGTTTTTGTTTTTATCTTTTTCTTTTTGTTTTTTTTTCTTTCTTTTCTCTTTCTTTTTTTCTTTCTTTCCCTTTCTTTTCCCCTGGTTTCAGGTCTTTTCCGATTTGTATAGAGAATATTTGCTGGGGACGTTGTTAACCTGTTAGCATTTTGTTCTCTCATTCATCTATTCTCCTCTGGACAAAATGACAAGACGAAAAAAATCACCTCAGCAAAAAGAACAAGAGGTAGTACCGTCACCCAGGGACCTCCTCAAAACGGACATTAGTACAATGTCACACCTAGAGTTCAGAATCATGACCTTAAAGATACTAGCTGGGCTTGAAAAGAGTGTGGAAGTTATTAGAGAAACCCTTTCTGGAGAAATAAAAGAACTAAAATCTAACCAAGTCGAAATCAAAAAGGCTATTCATGAGGTGCAATAAAAAATGGGGACACTAACTGCTAGGATAAATGAGGCAGAAGAGAGAATCAGCAATATAGAAGACCAAATGATGGAAAATAAAGAGGCTGAGAAAAAGAGAGAGAAACAACTACAGGATCACAAGGGCAGAATTCGAGAGATAAGTGATACAATAAGATGAAACAACATTAGAATAATTGGGATCCCAGAAGAAGAAGAAAGAGAGAGAGGGGCAGAAGGTATATTGGAGCAAATAATAGCAGAGAACTTCCCTAATGTGAGGAAGGAAACAGGCATCAAAATCCAGGAGGCACAGAGAACCCCTCTCAAAATCAATAAAAATAGGTCAACACCCCGACATCTCATAGTAAAACTTACGAGTCTCAGAGACAAAGAGAAAATCCTGAAAGC
>NW_027410463.1:0-1089 GCF_003265705.2 Callorhinus ursinus | reverse complement strand
AAAATATTTGCAAATGACATATCAGATAAAGGGCTAGTATCCAAAATGTACAAATAACTTATCAAACTCAACACCCAAAGAACAAATAATGCAATCAAGAAATGGGCAGAAGACATGAGGAGACATTTTTCCAAAGAAGACATCCAAATGGCCAACAGACACATGAAAAAGTGCTCAACATCACTTGGCATCAGGGAAATCCAAATCAAAACCTCAATGAGATATCACCTCACACCAGTCAGAATGGCTGAAATTAAGAAGTCAGGAAACGACAGATGTTGGCGGGGATGCGGAGAAAGGGGAACCCTCCTACACTGTTGGTGGGAATGCAAGCTGGTGCAACCACTCTGGAAAACAGTATGGAGGTTCCTCAAAAAGTTGAAAATAGAGCTACCATACGATCCAGCAATTGCACTACTGGGTATTTACCCCAAAGATACAAATGTAGGGACCCGAAGGGGTACGTGCACCCCGATGTTTATAGCAGCAATGTCCACAATAGCCAAACTGTGGAAAGAGCCAAGATGTCCATTGACAAATGAATGGATAAAGAAGATGTGGTATATATATACAATGGAATATTATGCAGCCATCAAAAGAAACGAGATCTTGCCGTTTGCAACGACATGGATGGAACTGGAGGGTGTTATTCTGAGCGAAATAAGTCAATCAGAGAAAGACATGTATCATATGACCTCACTGATATGAAGAATGCTTAATCTCAGGAAACAAACTGAGGGTTGCTGGAGTGGTGGTGGTGTGGGAGGGATGGGGTGGCTGGGTGATAGACATTGGGGAGGATATGTGCTATGGTGAGCACTGTGAATTGTGCAAGACTGTTGAATCACAGACCTGTACCCCTGAAACAAATAATGCAATATATGTTAAGAAAAAAAAAAAGAAGAAGAGAGCAGGAGGTGAAGAATGAAGGTGGAGATTCAGAGGGGGAGATGAACCATGAGAGACGATGGACTCTGAAAAACAAACTGAGGGTTCTAGAGGGGAAGAGTGTGGGAGGCTGGGTTAGCCTGGTGATGGGTATTAAAGAGGGCACGTTCTGCATGGAGCACTGGGTGTTATGCACAAACA
>NW_027410462.1:0-1089 GCF_003265705.2 Callorhinus ursinus | reverse complement strand
CGTCCTTGCTCCCAGCTTAATCAGCTGAAAGACCCCAGGGCTGATCCCTGGGTCCCTATGCCTCCCGTAGCCCAGACGCTGGGGTCCTTACCTCACCTAGAGACTGACCACACTGCCTCTTGCACATCAAGTACCAAATTTTAGAAACCCCTTTCTTCCCACAGATACTGAGGTGCCCCACCTGTGGCTGACCCCAAAGACCCCAGGTATTGTCATGGCATTCTTCTAGGGTCCCACCTCCACCTTGGACTCTGACAACCCCCAAGGTACCCCCAAACTCTTGTGACCTCTCCCAGTTCCCAGAAATTCAACACCTGGACCCCCGCTGCTCCCCACACCTGGCATCAATGCACCTGGTTTGGCTACTCTCCCTCCTCCTGCCACCATCCAACCCCACACTGCAGCCCCAAGACGCCTGTGGCTGTTTTCTGAGTCTCCCGCCCAAAATTGTCTCTAAAAACTTCAAGCCATTACACCTCTCTCTCTCCAGCTCTAACCTCCCCTTCTGTCTCGGGATCTCCCATAATTCTAGGGCCCTTAACATCGGTCCTGCTTCCTATGTCGCCTTCGCGCTACACCCACAAGACCCCCGAACACATACTCCTCACAACTAGGTCCTGAAGCCTGTAGATTCCTGCTCCCCTACCGCCCTGACAGCGCCTCTCCTCAGCAGCTGCCCCTCGGACCCTCCACACCCCTGGTGCCCCACTTTGCCCAGCCCTCTAACCCTGATTCCACTATCGGCCAGGCGCGAGGACAGGCTGTGCCTCTTCTTGGTTTGAACTGTGCCCCTGGTCTCTCCCCACAGCCCCCTTTTGGTTACGGTTCAGGCAGAAACCACCGGGAAGTGCCGTATCGTCGGAGGGCAGGATGCAACAATCGGGGACTGTCCCTGGTTGGTCAGCCTCCAGGTATTCATGTCCCATAATATCCAAAGGTACCATGTGTGCGGAGGCCCCTTGCTGAATACCCTTTGGCTGCCTAATGATGCCCACTGCTTAGTCTCCAAAAATTACATGCGGGAGCGCGTGGAGAGAGGTGTTCAGAAAGGCTCCTCCAAGAAAGGGACATTCTCCAGGGCTCTCTGTG
>NW_027410461.1:0-1089 GCF_003265705.2 Callorhinus ursinus | reverse complement strand
CTTCCTGCCAAGCAGGGATCCTGATGCGGAACTCGATCCCTGGACCCTGGCATCATGGCCTGAGCTGAAGGCAGATGCTTAATGGCTGAGCCACCCAGGCACCTCTGTTTTTTGTTTTTTTTAATTGTATGTCACTGGGGCGTCTGGCTTAGCTCAGTCGGTGGAACCCTGACCCTTGATCTCAAGAGTCATGAGTTAATACCCCACATTGGGCATAATGCTTATTTTTTTTTTTTAAAGATTTTATTTATTTATTTGACAGAGAGATAGCAAGAGCAGGAACACAAGCAGGGGGAGAAGGAGAAGCAGGCTTCCCCCGACGTGGGGCTCGATCCCAGGACTCCGGGATCATGACCCGAGCCACAGGCAGACGCTCAACGACTGAGCCACCCAGGTGCACTATAATGCTTATTTTTTAAAAAATTTAAGAAGAAGTAATATGTCACATTTTTACATTTTTTTTTTTTACCAAATTCTTTGCACATAATGAATCGCCAACACATCTGAGGAAATACTAAATGGTGACCCAGAGCCTAGAAATGGGAAAATAGCTATTATAAAAGTAATAGTCTTAGGGAAACTTCAATGTTAGCTCTCCAGCACTGAACCTTCCTGTGTAACGGATGTTTTTACACACGTGATTACTGCTTGTTTCTGCTTTGGATTAAGTTCAGCTATAAGACGTTGGGAATAGGCAAGGAAATGGCTAAGATTAAAGATTTAGAGTGGGAAAAAGAACATCTATTGTATTTTTTTAAAGAATTTATTTATTTGAGGGCACCTGGGAGGCTGAGTTGGTTGAGTGACTGCCTTCGGCTCAGGTCATGGTCCTGGAGTCTCGAGATCGAGTCCCGCATCAGGCTCCCTGTTCAGTGGGGAGTTGGCTTCTCCCTCTGACCCTCCCCCATCTTGTGTTCTTTCTCAATTAAATAAATAAAATCTTAAAAAAAAGAAAAAAAGAATTTATTTATTTGAGAGAGAGTGAGCGAGAGAGAGAGCACAAGCTGGGGGAGAGGTGGAGGTAGAGGGAGAAGCCGACTCCCCGTGGAGCAGGGAGCCCAAGATCATGACCTGAGCCAAAGGTAGATG
>NW_027410460.1:322-1089 GCF_003265705.2 Callorhinus ursinus | reverse complement strand
CTCTGACCCTGCCAGAGGGGCACACAGGCCTGGCAGCCGGCTGGTCACTGAAGACCTAGGAGGTGACTCTTTTTCCCACCATGAGATGTGACCCTGTGTCACACCATGTGGAGCTTCTTCGCCATCTGCAGGAATAGCTCCAGGAAGACCACATAGCTACAGTGGCTGTAGAGAGGGTGGGACAAGGGTCACTGCCAGAGGCTGGCAGCAGGACCCCAAAGCTGGGGGCTGTGCACGTGTGCACCTTCTCCAAGGCGGCAGGTCCTGGGCTGCTTTGAGCAACAGACACTCTCCCAGCCTGTCCTGAGCAAATCTGTCCATGAGCCCTCCCTAACTTCTGCTCCCAGAGATGGGGGCCATCAGCACCCCATCTTATAAAAGGAAGCCTAAGGCTTAGGAGTTTGGAAACCTGTGCAGTCCCACAGCATCCTGGAGCCGGGAACACTCTCTCTGTGCTGAACTCATGGGCAAACCCACTGGTCCTGTCCCCACCTGCCAGGAGTTGAGCACCTTGGGGCACAGCCTTGTTTCTGTGCCCTACAGACTGGATAGAACCAGCAGAGCCAGCCACCTGCCCCATTTTCTTTTGAGTGGAATGTTGCTGGGCCCCACAAAGCTGTTTCCACCTCCTGTAGGGTCCTCCCTTGAAGGTTCCTGAGCATCCTGCTAATGAGGTCCTCAGTAAACCACTGCTATTCCGAGGAGGGTTCACCCTAGAACTCCCCCAGGTCAGGTCCAGCCCATGGGCAGGGAAGGGGAAGGAGGAC
>NW_027410460.1:0-222 GCF_003265705.2 Callorhinus ursinus | reverse complement strand
TGCTCACAAAGGGAAGGCAGGCACTGCATTTAAATAGGGGAGAAGCACACACACCCAGCAGGCATGAGTCAGAACATCAGGGGGCCTATCCAGGCCCAGCCAATGGGGAAACAAGCTAAACATGAAGCAGAGTGAGGGGGGCGTGAGTGCCCCTGGCAGAGGGCACAGCCAACGGAAAGGCTTGGAGTCAAGCCTGAGGCACATGGGGGACAATCACTCCCC
>NW_027410459.1:0-1089 GCF_003265705.2 Callorhinus ursinus | reverse complement strand
TTGGAAAGGCGCAAGAACGGAAGAAGCAAGGAACAGGGGTCAGAAGCTGAAGAGATAGAAGTTTGCTGGTTCTTGCTTCTGATGCCTTCCCGACCATCGTTGTGCAAATGCCAAAGGCAAGCACGCGCACACACGTGTGGGGACAGGGGCAGGAGGGCCCAGGTTCTGTCAGGAGTCAAGGTGAGGACCAGAGGGAGGAATGAAGGACCCTGGACCCAGTAGGGAATCAGTCCTGGGAGGCCTCTGGGTGAGACAACAGTGACATGAGGCGTGTCCTGACTTCTGCTCTGGGTCCCAGAGACACTGAGCTATTGTTGTGAGGAGTGGCCCTCAGGAGCAGGGATGAGTGCACCGGCCATCCAGGGAGTCCAAATGGGGAACAGAGGGTAGGGCTAAGGGACCTGAAGGACCTATCTCGGGGAATCCCTGGACTTTGTAGCCTGATGTGACGTCCACAGTCTTTGCCCGTGGCTCTCAGGGCAGTGAGGGCTTTGGTCCAAGGGAACGGGCCTGGAGAGAGCAGAGACAAGATCACCAGATGTGCTGCGGCTCATGCTGAGATCCCTGAGGGAGGGCTCAGGGAGGGACCTGGACTCCAGAACAGGGACAACGCACTGAAGCCTGCCCCTGCTGTCCACACTGGGAGGCCTGTTTGTGCCAAGTCCACAGGCGGTGTGTCAGGACGTCCGCATCCAGGTCTGACAGAGGCTGGGGGCCTGCTTTAAAAAACCGGGGGTCAGGAGCTAATGGAGGAAGTCCCAGGCCCAGCCCAGGGCCTGGTGGAGGCACAGCTGTCGGGGGCTGGGGAAGAGGAGGTCTCAGCAGCTTAGATGAGGAGGGGTCGAGCACCTGGGAGGAGCCGGAAGTGGACCGCAGTGACCACTCCTATGTCCTGGTCAATGTCCTGGGTCTCACCTGTGGTGGGATGCTGAGCGGTGAGCATAGCATGCCCAAGACCGGCCTCCTGGTGCTGCTACTGGGGGTGAGCCTCCTGCATGGCAACCGTGCCCCCGAGGAGGAGGTTTGGGAAACGCTGGGGGTCATGGGGTTGTATTTCGGCCAGGAGCACATCATCTATGGGTAGCCCAG
>NW_027410458.1:0-1089 GCF_003265705.2 Callorhinus ursinus | reverse complement strand
GTGGGCTCTCAGCTAGGGGTTGCCATAAAATGTGATCCACAGCACAGTCGGGCCGCTGCTCCTCCAGCAGGGACCTAACAAGTGGCAGGTGCGGGGAGACTCCCCTTCCTCCCCCAGGAGGAGCAGTGCCGGAGCACAATGCAGAAATCTCCTGGGTTTGGAGACGCCACACGGGTTTGTGTGCCAGAGATAGAAACACTACGCACGGTCACAGGCCGGGTGAGCACAGAGTGAGGCCAGAGCCTGGGTAGAGAGGAGTGATTGACTGCTTTTCTCTGGGGGCTCACTGAGGAGTGGGGCCCCAATTTCTCAGGTCCTCTGGGGTGGAGATTGGGAGGCCGCCATTTTCACTGTCATCCTCCAAAGCTGTACTGAGACCTTGCAGGGAACAAAAGCTCCCGAGAGCAAACCCGAGTGGATTACTTAGCCCGAACCAGCAACGGCAGGGCAGTTCTGCCTCCAGCAAAGACACTTGGGAACCACGGCAACAGGCCCCTCCCCCAGAAGATCAGCAAGAACAGCCAGCCAAGACCAAGTTTACTGATCATTGTGAATGGCAGAACTCCAGCACTAGGGGAATACTGCACCTAGAATTCATGGCTTTTTTTCCATGATTCTTTAGTCTTTTAAAGTTAATTTTCTTAATTTTCTGTTTTTCTTTTTCTTTTTGAAATTTTCTTTTTTCCCTTTTTCAATCAACATCTTATCAATTCCTTTTTAAAAAATCTTTTTCATTTTTTATTTTTAGAGTCATATTCTATCCCTTCATAGTAGTTACCCTTATTTTTGTACATATATAAGATTTTCTTTCTTTAAAATTTTGGGAGGCACTTTCTTCTGATCATATTTGATCATATTCTGGTTTTATTTGTTCGTTTGTTTTTTATCTTTTCTTTTTCCTTTTTTTTTCTTTTTACTTTCTTTTCCGTTCTTTTCCCCCACCGTCAGGTCTCTTCTGATTTGTTTAATGTATATTTTTCTGGGGTCATTGTTACTCAGTTAACATTTTGTTCTCTCATTCATCTATTCTTCTCTGGACAAAATGACAAGACGGAAAATATCACCTGAGAAAAAAGAACAAGAGGCAGT
>NW_027410457.1:923-1089 GCF_003265705.2 Callorhinus ursinus | reverse complement strand
TAAACTGTGATCCGCAGCCCAGTCGGGCCACTGCTCCTCCAGCAGGGACCCAACAAGCGGCAGAGCCGGGGAGACTCCCCTTCCTCCCCCCGGAGGAGCAGCGCGGGAGTGCACCACAGAGATCTGCTGGGTTTGGAGACTCCACACGGGGTTGGGTGCCAGAGAT
>NW_027410457.1:0-823 GCF_003265705.2 Callorhinus ursinus | reverse complement strand
TCCCAAGTATCGGAGCGGGGAAGCCGGCTGCAGAGATGGAGCCGAGGGGCAGGCTCTCAGCTCGGGGTTGCCATAAACTGTGATCCGCAGCCCAGTCGGGCCACTGCTCCTCCAGCAGGGCCCCAACAAGCGGCAGAGCCGGGGAGACTCCCCTTCCTCCCCCCGGAGGAGCAGCGCGGGAACGCACCGCAGGGATCTGCTGGGTTTGGAAACTCCACACGGGGTTGGGTGCCAGAGATAGAAAAACTCGGTCACAGGCCGGGTGAGCACGGAGTGCGGCCGGAGACCGGGGACACGGGAGTGACTGTTTTTCTCTGGGGGCACACTGAGGAGCGGGGCCCCGAGTTCTCAGCTCCTCCGGGTGGATATTGGGAGGCCACCATTTTCACCCTGGTCCTCCAAAGCTGTACCGAGAGCTTGCAGGGAACAAAAGCTCCTGAGAGCAAACCCGAGCAGCTTGCTTACCCCAGACCCACAAGGGCGGGGCAATTCCGCCTCCGGCAAAGACATTTGGGAACCACGGCAACAGGCCCCTCCCCCAGAAGATCAGCACGAACAGCCAGCAAGCCAAGACCAAGTTTACCGATCAAGGAAATGGGGAGAACTCCAGCCCTAGGGGAATACTGCACATAGAATTCATGGCTTTTTTTTTTACCATGATTCATTAGTTCATCAAAGTTAATTTTTTTAACTTTTTTTTAATTTTTCTTTTTCCCGTTTTCAACCAACATCTTATCAATCCCTTTTTTTAAAAAAAAACATTTTTTATTTTTCAATTTTAGAGTCATATTTTATCCCTTCATAGTAGTTACCCTTATTTTTG